>NC_133171.1:4808928-5115357 GCF_040802235.1 Manis javanica
AAACACCTAATGAGAGAGGATAGTCTCAGAAAGGATGTTGGAAAAACTAGATAAACACATGAAGAAAATGAAATTGGACCCCTCTCCTATACAACTCACAAAAATTAATACAAAGTAGATTAAAGTCACAGACATGAGACCTGAAACCATAAAAGTACTAGAAGAAAACATGAGGAAGAAGCTCCTTGACATTGGCCTTGACAATGATTTTTTTGGATATGACACTGAAAACACAACAACAAAGCAAAAATCAAGTACATGAAACTTACATGCTTTTGCATAGCAAAGGAAACCATCAACAAGATGAAAGAAAGTATTTGCAAGCTATATATTTGATAAGATGTTAATATCCAATGTATATAAGGAACTCATACAACTCAATAGGAAATCCAATAATAATAATAATAATAATAACAATAATAAATAACCCAAATACAAAATGGGCAAAGGACCTGAGTAAACATTTTTCCAAAGAAGATATACAGATGACTAACAGGTACATGAAAAGGTGCTCAACATCATTAATCATCAGAGAAATGCAAATCAGAACTTTGAGACATTATTATATAACATCTATTAGGATAAAATGGCTTTGATCAATAAGACAGCAGACAGTAAGTGTTTGCAAGGATACTGAGAGAGGGAACCCCTGTACACTGTTGGTGAGGTTGTAAATTGTCATAGCCACTATGGAAAATGGTATGGAGGTTCCTCAAAAGAGTAGAAATGAAACTACTTCAATCCCGCTTCTGGGTATATATCCAAAGGAAATAAGTCAGGATCTCAAAAGAAATATTTGCACTTCCATGTTCACTGCAACATTATTCATAATAGTCAAGATACAGAAGCAACCCAAGTTTCTGTAAACAGATGAATGGATAAAGAAGATATGGCATGTATATAAAATGGAATGTTATTTAGTCATAAAAAGAAGTAAATCTGGCTATTTGTGACAATATAAATAAACCTAGAGGACATTATGTTAAGTGAATTAGACAGAGAAAGACAAATACTGTATTATCTAACTTATATGTAGAACTGAAAAAGTGAAATTCCTAGAAACAGAGAATAAAATGCTGGTTACCAGGGGCTGGGGGTGAGACTGGGGGGAGATGGGGAGATGCTGATCAAGGTACACCAGCCTTCATTTGTAAAATAATTATGTTCTGAGCATCTAATGTACAACATGGTCACTATGGGTAAAAATAGTGTATTGTGTACCTGAAATTTCCTAAGAAAATAGGCCTTAAGCATTCTCACCACACACACACACACACACACACACACACACACACACACACGCACACACACACAAAGCTAACTATGTGAGGTGGTAGATGTATTAACCTGATTGTGGCAATAATTTTACAAAGCATTTGTATGTCAAATCACCCTTTGTACACTTTAAATATATATACTTTAATTTATCCATTATACCTCAGTAAAGCTGAATGAAATATAAATAGTGATGCAATATCCTAAAAAAAATAGTGTCAGGGTAATTTGCTCATCATTTATTACAGAAAACATTAAAAACCCCAAATAAATTACTGTGAGATAAATTGAAATTTAAATTCTTTTCACCAAGCAATTTCATTTCGAAGTAGTCGTCATAAGGAAGACTTGAATAAATACAGAAATAAAACATATGATACTTTTTACATTGAATTATTTATAAATGAAACATTAAAAATACATCAATGTAAATATTCAATAAATAATAAAGCACTGGGGTATCAATTAGAGTTATATTTCTTAGAATTATCTATAGTCTTAAAAATACAGATGAATATTAAAATCTCAATAGCATATACAGAAATACATAGAAGGATATTTCTTACTAAGGTTCTCTGTCTCATATTTTTCTTATGTGGTGTTACTAAAGGAAGCTGAAGGGTTGCACAGGCATTCTTATGTGAGGACCTGGAAATGGTAGTGTCCCACTGGCCAGAATTCAGTCATAGGGTCTCAAATATGCTACACAGTAGGAATGTAGTCTTCCCAAAAAGAGACTTTTTAGTACAGTGGTCTGTATTTTCTGTGAAAGACCAATAAGTCTATCAGGTTTTGGAGGTCATACGGTCTGTCACAACTACACACTCTCTTGTATGGCACAAAATCAGCTGTGGACAATGTATAAAGGAATGGTGTAACCGTTCTGGTAAAACTTTTTTTACAAAAGTAGATAGGGAACTGGATTTGGACTGTGAGTCATAGTTTACAGAACCTTTATTACTTTTGCTACAATATAATAATTGACTTAGAAATGCTTCTATAATGGGTTTTAAAGAAAGTATATAGAGTATTACTTATAATCTAAGTACATTTTTATAAAAATCTGTCTCTACATACATATAGATATATGTATACATTGGCATTAAAATTATAGGCTATATCCCAAAATGTTAATACTGGTTATCTGTTAGTGTTGTTTTTTCAGATGATTTTCTTTTCTGTGTATCTACATTTTCTGGTGTTTGTGTGATAAATATGCAATACATATATAATTAATAAATAGAGGGAAAAGAAGAGGGAAGGAGACCTATGAACAATTTTAAATGTATTTAAAAACTGCACTTTATTATCAAAATTCTTTACTGGTATAGATATAAGCAGATAAACCAGTAGAATTGAATAGAAAGCCTAAAATAAGCACAAACAAAGGGTAACAATTTGATGTATGGTAGTTTTTGTCTGTGAGAATATGATAATGCATATACACATGGACACTTGTGTCAGTCACTCTGTCAGTCACATATCTAATATCATTTTGTTATCAGATAAATGCCTAGGACACAATCAGTGTTGAATAAATATTTATTCAATAAAGAAACTGAGTTATTGATTAAATGATTAATTCAAATATTTATACTCAGGATATCATTTTTTTAAGGTATTGGTGATTATATATATAAACATAATTTAAATTATAAATAATATAAAACAGTTTTGTCCCCTATCTATGTTCCTTCTCTACCCTAAAAGTATTTTGTATTATAAGATCATATTCTCCCTCCATTGCTCCATGGTATTATTTTTTAGATTTAACATTTTAATTCCTGGAGAATTCATCTTATGGAGGAAAAATTGAGCCTCATTTTCTTTTCACTTAACCAATTTTCCCCAGATCATTAATTCCTTAACACTTCCTTTCCCAACCAAACTGAAATGAAAGGGAATTTAATCTTGTTCCCAACTACCCAAACCAACTACCAGGACTGCCCTCTATGGGTTTATGACAATAAAAACTCTAACCCCTCAGGTCAGATACTCAGATGTATGATAATTAACTGTATGAGTAATTATTGTGTTATGCAAATAAACAATGCAGATGAGTCATTTCATTAAACAAGCACCATGGGGTCATTAGGTTTTGATCTCTGTCCTAGTCTTTTGGGGGAAAATACTTTCTATGAACTGCTCTCTTGAACTGGCAATAAAACATCACCGGTAGGCTCACATTAAGCTGGATAATATGCAGGCTGCTTGATTTGTATTGAATATGTGTCTGGTGGTTGGGGCCCACTGTAATGAACTAGCCCACAAATCACAGCTTAATGGGAATCTACTTTTACGTATTGCTTAATTAAAAGTTGTGAGCTTATTAACATGTGTCTTTGGCACTGAGCTTTGGGGATGTAATCTCTGTGCAAATAAGACTAGGTTGTAAAAGTTTTATAGATTGACGATGATATTATAGTCCATACCTTAATAACCCATCATTTCCCCAAAGAATTTTTCATATCTTACATTCCTCTGTCCAGCTATAACAGATTCTTTTGTTTATGTTATTTAATGGGTAGGGCCTACTGGTACCAAAAAGGGGTTATATCTTAGATATTTCATCTGAACAAACCTTCCTCATTTTGTCTTATTAACAAAGTTCTCTGGAAGGAAGTCTTGGAGCCTGTCATAAGAGGGGCTCCAGGTAGTATAGATCTATTAGGTATGCGTTTCCAGAATTTCCATTATAAATCTCTTATTTTCAGGGATTTAAAATTCAGCTATAAAAATTTTGCCCTACACTTCAGCTTGGTATACAACGTCTTAGTCTGAGAGGGGTATAATTTATTGTTAACACATGAAAAAATCATGATGTTTTCCTCTTACCAAAGTGGAAATAGTAATGACATGCACCCATTTTCCCATACTTTGATGGTGTTTGGAATTTTTTATTTTGTTTTGTTTTGTTTTGACATGATGTTTTACAGTATGCTTGTAATTTTAACTGAGCCATTTGGCAATTTTTTTTTAATGTCAAAATGAAAGATGTCTTCATCATACCTGATATAGGCCTTGCTCTGACCCCTCTGATCATCTTTGGTGAAACCTTTGATGTAGAGCATTTCTGACATTCTTGCATTGAAGTATCTCAGTTTACTAACTCCTGTCAATATGTAGAGAAAAGAAGTTTTATTGTTCTAAAAAATTAAATCTAAAAATTATTTTTTTGGGCAGTCGTAGGTCTATTTTAATTGAAATTTTAAATTGACAACTCAGGATAAGAAAGTATCAGTGATCATAGTATAAAGGAAAGAGACGGGGAGAGGATCCGGGCCCACGCTCTGCTATGAGATGGCTGTGTGACTTTGGGAGGTTTACTTGAATGCTCTGAACCTGTTTACACAAACAGACAAAATGATCTGCACTGTTTATTCAGAATTTGAAATTTTCATATAACAAATTACACATAGCTTGTCAAGTTAACCAATGACTTCCATGGTGCTAAATCCAATGGACATTTTTTGATCTTAAACTTAATCTCTCCGTTACATTCTAAACAGATGACCACTCACCATTCATGCAGACCTTGGCTTCTAAGTTAGCTTAATGTCAGTTTGTGTTTCTTCCCCCCATACCTTCCTGTTGTGTCCTTCCCATGTCAAGTCAGTCACTCCCTGAAGGAGCTTGTCCTTTCCAGTAGCTGTAAACACCATCCACGTACCTTTTTGCCACATGTTTGTCTGGGGCTCAGAGCTCTTTCCTAAATTACAGAAGACTTAAATTCAAACTGTCTCCTGGAGTGAATGTCCACTGGTATCCACACTTCCCAGTCTCCTTGTATTGCTCCTTCTCTTCCCTATTAAATAGACGGCTCCACCCTTCACCCAGCCTTCAAAATTCTTGGCTTCATCCTCAAGTCGTTTTTCTACATCATAAAACTTTGGTCCTTTCCACTGTTCAAAGGAACAAATGTGTTTCTTTTACTCTAAATGTCACTTCCTTCATTTATGCCCCTAATATTCTCTTAATAACTAATCCAATCTCTTCTCCCTTTTTCTGCCTCCTGTGTTACACATCTTAATTCAGTTTGGAGCTTGTAGCCAAAGTGACACTTAAAAAAAAAAGAAAGCAATTCTAACCATGTCTCTAGCTGGTTTAAAGTCATTCAAGGGCTGTATGTTACATGGAAGCAAAGATCTCAAATCCCTGCTACACAAAGCCCTCTGTGACCTGGGTCTCCAGCGTCAGCCCTGTGACACGCCCACTTACTTTGTCTGCTGTAGAACTGGCTTTCTTCCATTTCTTCAGGAAGACCTTTCCCTTTTCTGCTTCAGGCCAGGGTGTGCTGTTCCCCCCACCTGGAGTGTTCCTGCAGCTCTCCAGCCCTTCTCCTAGTAACCCTCCTCCACATTCTTGTTGGTAGCTGGAGAGTGGGGAGGGAAGGTGGTCCTCGGGAAAGGCTCCTGATGCTTTACTCAGTGTCCCTCCTCTTCTCTGGGGTCTAAACCTCATGAAGCAGGGTCCTTTCTTGTCTTTCAGGAACCAGACGCAAGTTCCACCTGGTGTCCACCTGGTGCTTGGCACAAATTACACATTCCACTTACCTTGGTCTAAAGTTATTGTCCATTATATCATATTGTTTCATAGGATGGTAAGAACAATTAAGCAACAGCTGCTGACAATATGACCTGGGCTCTTGGTTTATTATAACCGGGGTATAGGGGAAGGACCAGCTCAAGGTCATCAGGAAGTTCAGAGTGGATGTAGACCAGGCTAACTCTGAAGTGCTGAAGTTGCCATTTTTTATTCACTATGTTTCCGAGAGGTACTTTCTCTCCTTAGGTTTATCTTATCCTCTTCTCTTTCTTATATATTGGGTGTAATTGACAAACAATATTACATTAGTTTCAAATGTGCTTACATAATGATTTGACATTTGCATACATTATACAAAAAATAACACTGTAAGCCTAGTTGCCATCTATCACCTTACAGAGTTAATATAATATTAGCAATTATATTCTAAATGCTTAACATTATATCTCCATATTTATTTCATAACTGAAAGTTTGTACTTCCTAATCCCTTCTTTTACTTTCTTTTGTTTTAATTGTTTACATATTATTAAGGCCAGTTATTTCTGTAAGGGAGAAATTCTTTTGAAAATACATAGTAAATTTTAGCAACTTTATGTATTATACCTTCCATAGTTGTTACAATATGTAAAGAAAAAAATTAAAGGTTGCAGTTAGGCAAAACCAAAGATTCTCTAGTGGTAGAGTTTTGATCCTTGCAGTTGAATGGGATGGAGATTCTGAGTCCATGGTAGCCCTCTACTAAGTGTTCAAATCACATCAAGTGGATAAGCCAGAATTTATGTCAATTTCTACTCTTAAAGTAAGAAATTCTACACTGTTAGGAAACTGGGTGTGCTCAGAGCCTTGCAGGTAGCAAAGCTCCCCAGTTTCCTGGCACTGTCTAAGCCTTATTCCAAGGTTTCAGGGCTGAATTTAAATCAAGGTGGATTTTATTGACTATGGCATGGAAAATATAGACCATGAGAATGGAAAAACACTTCTGTGTCCTGCATGTGAACATAAATTGTATAATTAAGAGTTCTCTAGCCTATATCTCATGAGAACTTGACAAATATTATGGGAAAGACTCCACAACAGAAATGTGGACAAAAGTAAATGACCCTTGAGTTTTTTTTCCAACCCCGCAATTCCATTAATCTAACATTTCCTTTCATAGAACATAGAAAATATTTCTCCTTCAAGAGGGGATTCATTTAGCACCTACATCATTGCAAAGAGTTAAGGTGAATGATTCTATTGACCTGAATGAGAAAATCCTGTGGAATGGCCTGGAAGGTCATGACCATTGAAGCATGGTGCCTGAGCAACTTTAAAGAGAGTGTAAAGAGAGTGTGACTAGTCCCCAGACCAGGTGACTCCCTAGAAATCCATTCACATCTGAAAATCATTTGAGTACATTTTCTCTTTCACCAGATCCCCTTTAAATGAGGCAAGAAATACTGGTGTATGGCAAATGAACAGAAAAACTTTATTCTAGGGTCCCAGGCCAGGTTTCTTTTTTTCCATTGTAGGCATAGAGCTTTAACAGAAAGCCATAATTTTCATGGTGGTAAAAGAAAACACCTTATACTTTGGTGAGAAAGTCTGGACAGATGACAAGCAGTCACTCTGCTGCCCATCTTGGGTAGTTAGCACATCAGAATTTCCACTATGTTGATCTTGGTTTCTTTCAAGAAATATTTTTGAGGATAGAAGAATTGTTTCAAATCTACTCCTAGTGTGAAATCACTAGAGATGTTGAACATGTTTAATCTTTATTAACTTCATTTAATAATCCTGGCATAAAACTGGTTGGACACATCTGTAGTCGTCTAGAGAGGTATCAACTAATACTATGACTATGGTTGTTTGGTGAGCTATTTAAATTTACTACATTTTAAGCCACAAACTACAATCTAAGAATTGTGATGTGAAATCACAAATATGTGTAAGACCATATTTCTATTTTAAGTAGTTTATTGTGGAGTCAAGATATACAATTTGTATCAATATGTATCTAGTGAACAGAATTTATAAATTATAGCAGCTAAAGTCTGATGGTATGATTGTTAATTGAATAGTGAAGCTTAGATAGAAGTGTTTTCTTTGAGGCTGACCTCATTGACATATTAAAAACAGAAAGCAACCTAAGACAATTATCAGGTCAATTTGGCATTTTATAAGAAGATATCAAGATCAATCATCTAATTAGCCTTTTTGCTCTCTGTACTTAACTCACAGCATGACCAAGTTCTCATTGGTTTTGAGAAGGCTCAGATCACTGAACAGGTGGTACAGTGCTGACTGTAGATTAGGTACAGGTTTAAGGAAGTAGATTTTGAATTGAATACGGCTTGATCTTGAGAGATAAGCTTGATATTTAGTTTACCTGGTAGGAAAAAGCAGAGAGAAATCGACTGCCTATAGGTAGCAGAAGAGCAAGCATATTAGCGGTGGGGCAGGGTTACACTGCAGAACCATAGCCATTATTACTGGTGCTCTTGGCTTAGGGACCTAGAGAGGGAAGATCCATCAAATACTTGTATTGTGCCAACCTTTCTCATTATTTGCTTGCATGTGTCTCATCTCCACGCAGGTTATTCTGTGAATGTGTAATGAAAATTAGGTCTGAAATTTATCTGAAAACTTCCCTGAAGGTGTATCCCCAAAAGGATGCATTTGTTGAAATACATATGCCAACGTATGCTTAGAATATTTATTAGGAACATTTCTCTAGCTTATTGACATGAACATAGGGTAGCATGTGCTCCAGCAACTATCACTTTATATCACGTTTCTTTTTCTTTTACCCTCTTTCCTTTTCATTCCATTCTTCCCATCCAAGCTCCCTCTAAAAATATTATGAATCTTAATTTCCCCAGTGACTTAAAATATACATATCTGATTATCATATAAAAAAATTTCTAAGACTATATCAAGAGAAAAGAATTCTCCAAGATAGTCATATTTTATTTGATGAACTTGTTTCACTGGGTTTTAACAATTTGTTGTTTTGATGCATGATATCAATATTAATTCCCCTGAATTTTAATATATTTGAGATTGTATATGCTTTTTATTCTAGTCAGGAACATCATATAAATATAGTTTTTGACTAATTGATATTCATATGAAATGTTCCCATTTTAATGGAGTTTAGTTGTTCTTCAGGGAGATATCAGCATTTTTATGTGAAATTAGGTGTGTATTGCTTAATCAAGGCTTTTTCAATTCAATTTACTCACAATAAGTATTCATGAGGGTTCACTTTCCAGAAACCCCTTGTTTCATTATAGCTAATAATTTTTGATGCAGTTACAGGTAATTGTCAAAGAAAAACTAATGAGGCTTCTGATGACATAGAAAGATAACCACTTCTGTAAGAACTTAACTCTTGATATAGTATTTTCCAGAAATACCACAAAATATTTAACATGTTAAAAAAATGCAGGAAGTATATACCTATATTGACAGGATAAACTCAAAACTGTTGACCACATTTCTTGGACTTTAACATTTACTATGTGCAACATTTTCTCCTGTTATATATGTAATGGGAAAGTTGTAAATATCAGCCTTACTATTTCGTTACTTTTAATCAATTGGGAGCATTCACTATATGTCATAGATGAAATTTCACTACTGATTCACCAAGATCCCTACATAAATGAGCCTATGCAGCATGCTTTTGCAAAAAGGCATTAAGAATTACTTTTTGGGTTTATTGCATATTAGTATTTCTTTCTTTTTACATGTTCATAGATCTTCCTACATAGAAAGTTAAGATTAAAAAATAAACTTGCCAACGTGGGAAATCAAATTTATAGACTAGATGTACTACAGTAGCACTATCATAATAACTAAAATGTACTTGATGTCTTTTGTGTGTATGGCCTGGTTAAAGGCATAAATATTTTAATGAGATGGGTGCTATTAATTTTACTGTTTATCAATAAGGAAACTGAGACTTGGAATGAAGTGACCTTCCCCAGTGCCCAGAGTTAGAGAGTGGGACTGTGTTTTATGTTGAATTGTGTCCCCCCAAATTCATGGGTTCAAGTCCTAACTTGTAGTACCTTAGAGTGTGACCTTATTTGGAGAAAGGGTCACTGCAGATGTGATTGGTTAAGATGGAGTTATACTATAGCAGGATGGACCCCTAATCCAGTAGTGCTGTTGTCTTTATAAAAAGAAGGAATCCAAAGACACATACATAAGAACACCATGCAAAGAGAGACAGAAGATATCAGGGTGGCACTTCCATAAACAAAGGAATGCCAAATATTGCCAGCAAACCACAGAAGCTAAGATAGAGGATTGGGACAGGTTCTCTCACATGGTCTCATGTTTCAGAAGAAACCAACAATGTCAATGCTTTGATTTCAGACTTTTGGCCTCCTTGGCTGTGGGGACAATACATGTTTGTTTTTTAAGCCACCCAGTTTGTGGTGGTTTATTATGCCTGCTCTGGAAATAGTCACAGTCTAGACAATACAAGATGTGCTGGTGCTAGGACGTTAGCTGCTTATTTCCTAGTCTACCATCTGCTCATAGCTGAGCCTGTCCCCTTCTGCAACCCCTATTCTAAAGGAGGAAGTTCAGTTTAATACCTAGAATCATTGGTTGAAAGGCACCTGTTGGACTGAAAATGACATCTATCCAGAAGAAATATATAAAGTGTGTGTATATGATGAACAAACCTTCTTTTTAACTCAAACTTTTATTTAGAATGTATGTGTTCATTATAAATATGTTTCGGTATGACATTTAAAATAACATTTTCCCTTGACACTTTAAACCTTATCTGAATCCTTTTCTGAAATACTGAATACAGTCAGTCAACTAGAAAATAAAATGCATATCTTACTTAAGCAGATGTTGACCATTTAGGGTAAACATGGGTAGCATTCCATGAGTTAACTCTTGCTAAATGCAAAACAAAAACTTTCTTAAGCATGGCAAGGCAAAATGAAATGAACCTTATTATCATACTCAAATTTAAAACATATTACAAATATCTAAAGCTGAGCCTGGCTAGTAGAAATGGTAATAATGGAGGATTTGGGTCATTATTTTCCATGGTAAGACTTTGGTAAAGAAATTTTCAGAAGCAGGTTCCAGGTGATGGTTAAGACTAATTCTTTTAGATTTATAGTACCACAAACACTAACTCAACTATGACAGATCTTGGAACTCTACTAGCTGTCAGAAACATAATCCTCCTCAAATAAGTCACCTGATTAAACATATCAAATGCTTTGCCATTAAAACCATTTGGATCCTGTTATGATTAATGGAACACATTTCTTGCCAAACATTGATTTCAAACAATGTCTTGATATAATTCTTTCTCAATTGAAAACATAAACTGCAATCCTGCAATAATTTCTTCAACATTTGAGAAAATACCTTCTGATATGACTATTAAAAGTTTATGTCTGCAAATGGCTTAAATGACTTTACATTTTGGGTTATTTTAGTGATTCCATTATTCATCACTAAAACTCCCTCTATCTCTATATGGAGAACTCTTCTAAAAAGTATTTAAACCCCTATGAGGTTTTCATTACCGTTTCACCTTTTGGCTCTGTGGCTAGAAACCTACCCTGGACCAAGCTATTTGGGCTCAACAGAGATGCATTCCCACACAGAGAACCATAGAAGTTTTTCATTTTCATTCTTCCTTATTAACCAGGATAGACAGAACTGCTTCCTTAAAAATCAGAAAATAATTACAACCAGTTTAAAAATACAAATCCCTTCTTTAGACTTATCTTCTAACTACAAACCCACTTCAGATAAGCTAAATACTTGCTAGGTAAGTAATTTCTTTTAGGTTTCTTTTAGAAATTGGCATCAAGATTTAAGATTAACTTCAGTCTACATGTCCAAATCACCCCTCCCCAGTACTCTATGAAAACAATAATTTACATTTGAAAGTTTGGGAAAAGGCCTCTCTCAACACCGACATTTGCTAAGGACACAGGACATGATGGCAACTTAAAGGAGTTCCTGAGAAACATCTTGGGGGTGAGTCAGGAAGTAAAGGCCTTCTTACGAAGAAAAACAAGTCTAAAGGGTTGAGGGTAAAACTGGGTCCAAGGTCATGTTGGATTTCCTTCTCCATCTCAAAGAAGACCCAGGGGAACAACGGCCCCAGGGATCTCACAGCATCACTTGAGAGGGAGCATCATGCCAACAAGAAAGGGACTCATTACCACAGCTGTCTCATGAAGGGGACAGTTAAATCGGCAAAGAACGTGGGTCGTAACATGGGGGATTTCTGGCTGTCACACGTGTATGACAAAGAAACTTCTGGAAGTACAACCACCCCAAGGCTGCATATGTCTATGGCTTCTGTCTACTTACAAGAGTTTCTTGGAATTTGTGACTAGATCAAGAATGTTTCATTACAGTGAAACATTAGTATAATTTAAATTTTCCCTGAAAGTTTAGAGACCTACTAACTCTTTGAGATAATCCATTTCATCCTCCACAAAGTATGTATCATGGGTCTTTTAGTTCATGACTTGAAAATGAATTACGTATAAGTATATATGCACCCATAGTGTGTGTGTATAGGTATATGTACATATATACATATATATGAAGAAGATAATGAAACTGTGTTTATTAGCATATCACAAATAGTTAAATGCATTTCATAAGCAATAATATAGCCCTTCATCATCATTTCAAAAAGAAGAAAAAAAGTTGCATGTGTCATGGAAGAAAAGAAGTTAAAGAATTCTGGATTTCTTGTCCTAAAATAAATACTTAGTAAAAAATTAAAATGTGCAAAAACATTTTAGTTAACTAGACAAAGTTAAGTCCCTCAGAAAATATAGAAATAAGAGGAAAAGTAGGATAGCACTTTAAAAATATGGCAGAATATCAGATGATTGGCATAAGAACAAGAATACTAGTTATCAAGGAATTATTAAAATTAAATTTTAAAATTAGAATATTTTGTGGGAGTATTGACAAATGTTCTCAATTTTTTTTAATTAGATTTTTTTAACTGAACAAGGAATAATTCAAATAATTATAATACAGAGCTCTAGGTATTCAAGGAGAGTTTCTAATACTTAGTAAAATGTATGAAAAATAAAATAATTGAAAAGTTAATTCTATAACCACCACTTAGTGACACAAATCTGAAATTTTATAGTTAAAAAAATTCTGTATTTGGTAATATTATTAAAGCAGTTTAGTATATGATGTTAGAGATTGTTTCCAATCAAGAATATGAGTTGTTACTTTAAGTTTTAGTAAGTTCAAATAATTGGAAAGATGAGGTTGGATATGAATATTCTAAATGATCTTAAGTTCCTGAATTCTCTAGGTTTTGGTTGCAGAAATAATAATGTTTTGTATTTAATGCAGCTCATTTCATACAATTTTCTTTTCCATCTTCTGGCATGTTTCTTCAACATGGAAGAATTAAAGTTTTTTTCTCTTATAAATCATAATGGATACTCCTCCAATCTCCATTATTGGTAGAAGATTTACATCTGTGTGACTATTTTTATATAAAAGCACATGTTTCTGAAATGGTGATGGTCTTATCTTTCCTTGGTATTTTTAAGTCCAGAAAAGAAAATACTTTGGGAAAGTGGGCATTTATTCAAACATTTTAACCAAAGCTCTCCAAGAGACTAAAATAAGAATATGACCAAGTTCCACACTTTCATGAGGCTTGAATTTGGAATTCAGGACCTTCTTTTTTGATCTTTGACATGTCACTTCACTTTTCTGAATTTGAGATTCTTCTTTTATGAGAAGAATAGAACAAAAGAATAATACCAATCTGAGATAATCATGGAAAGATAGCAGCATTTCAATACAATCATTTTTAAAGAAAAGTTCATATCTTGACACAAAGCACCATTGCAGAGATAACAAATCTTGAAAAGCCTGGACCAATGAGCAGAACTTGGCAGAGGAAGAATGTATCCAATAAAAAACAAACAGATTTGCTTAAAGTGAAACATTAGCAACAACACAGAAGGGAGGCCCTGATGTAAAAAGGTGGAAGCATGCTGAAGAACATCGGTGGATTGTACATCCTTTGGGCCCCAGTTCAGAATCCTCTTGATATGATCCCTTACTCTACTACTGCTGTGCAACTGGTTGTGTACAAGATTTGAGCAGCTTCATGCAGTACTGGCAGCACCGTGCCTCAGACCATGATACAGAATTTTTCTTCCACACCTGAGGCTTCTCAAATTCATTTGCCTAGGATGCCCACAGGAGACTCTACCAGTGATTAATGCAGAAATATAGGTTAGTACTCTTAAGGCCACCCTTGACTTAGGCTGAAAAGGGAATCCATAGTTCAGTGGTTTCAACAGGTGTTTGAACTGAAATGGACAGCTCTGCATCACACGTCATAAGCCCCTTCAGAAGGTTCTAGTGGATGAAGCGTAATTGCCATTAATGGTGGCCAACTTGCTAACATGCTGGTTTTCATTAATTTTCTGTTTTATTCCTGCCCTACATTCCTGCTTCCTGGAATCACATTGTCCTCTAAATTGCTGCACCATTATTTACAGACTCATCTTTTGAGGAATCTCAGGGTAAAAAAATGAGTATCTGAATTGATTCTAGAGAGTCGACCCTTTAGGATGGGATTTGGGAGCTGAGTGATTCATCAGTCAGATGTAAATAATAACTCCTGCAGTGGTGGTAAGAAAATGCTAACAACTCCTGCATACGAGTCATCTCAAATTCCAAGACTTTCATGTGTATGGTGTGTATGTGGATTGGGATGAGGTGCAATAGGAAGTGAGACACTGGGTATAGAGTTACTGTGATATTTGAAACATGAGAGTAATCATAATTTAAAAGATTATGGCACTGACAAGTTTTTCTTAATTATACTGGAATCCTTGAGAAAAAAAGGAAGAAGAAAGGAAGGAAGGAAGGGAGGAAGGAAGGAAGGAAGGAAGGAAGGAAGGAAGGAAGGAAGGAAGGAAGGAAGGAAGGAAGGAAGGAAGGAAGGAGGGAGGGAGGGAGGGAGGGAGGGAAGAGAGAAAGAAAAGTCAGTGGGCACCAAGGAGTAGAGGCCTCGCGCCGTCACTTCCAGTGACTCCCTCGTGGTATTGGTGCTTTCCATCTCTACAACTGTAGGCTTGTCATAAGAGGATCTGGTTTGGGGGATGTAATGTATTATCAGGGCATACACCCTAACTGCTGAATGTCTGAGTCACCCCAATAAGAAGAAACTTAGACCAATCAAAATGCTACCAACAGTGAGAGGAAATTAGAAGAAATAGTGGATGGAAGAGCTGGTGACTATGATGGTGACAGGACAAGTTGCAGAAGCTGAGACCATAGCTATTTCCACTAAGTCTTTTTGTATTAAGATCTTGCCGAGGTTATGGGGGTTCTCCTTAAAAGGGAGTCTGTGACTGGACTTCATGGAGGGTTATAAACTGACCTAGTGAACAGTGCGGACTCTATGTGATAGCTTTCATGTGCCACTTTGATAGCCCCTCAGCCTTAGCTCTTAGTCCAGCCACTGTGCAGGTGACCAACACCTATGGGCTTCAACCAACTCTGCTCAGGAGCAATGGGATAGGGCCTTACTATCAACCAGCTCCATGAATCTCTTACCCATGCCCCTCATCATCTTTGTGAGATGGTAAGAGGTCTCCACAACAACCAGCTAGGCACTAATGCAGGTGAATCATAGAGGTGTAGGTAGTTAATATCAGAGAGCTACCCTTAAATAATAGCAGATAGAAAATGATGCATAAATGCTTCTTTCTTTCATCTCTAGGCAGGCAGTTCTGAGACACAGTTCAAGCCTCTTCAGTAGGTCCTGTAGTATTAAGAACCAGTGCCTTGTAGCAGTGGTCAACTTTTTAAGATGCATCTCTGAGGGGTTTTTCCCTACTTCCTGTTTCATTCCATTGTTTTGCATGTCTGTTCATGGGAATTACATTCCAGACTTGTCAAAGGCTCAGCACTCAGATGAACAGAGCCCACAATGATTGGGATGACATTAAATGAGAGAAAATAGTAGAACTGATGACATTGTTGCATCAGGATTAATGATGCAGGAGGATCTGAGATCTGCTTTCTAATTACACAACTGGCCTAAAAATGTGCTGAAACACTTCAACCAACTTCAAGATTTCTAAATCTGTTAGCATTAATAAATTCTTGACTGCCTTTATTATATACTGATTTTTCCATTAATAAAAAAAATCCAGAAACTGTGACTTATTTTAATTTATTCCATAAGAAAGATCCTAGTGAATGGCACAGAGGAACTAGGAATTGTGGAGTAAAGTGATTATGCCTTTGTAGAGAAAAAATAATAAAGGAATTTAATGGTGGGTAGAGAGCCAAACATACTCTCCAATTTTTTGAAAATAGATTTCAAAATTATCATGTTAAGAAGAATGCTGTTTTCAGAAATACTGAATAGGATGTAATTTTGAAAATGATGGAAATCTTTAAAAAATTGATGAAATAAATTGAAGAAAATGCAAACAAATGGAAAGGTATTTCATGCTCATGGATTAGAAGACTTAATACTGTTAAAATGTCTATACTATTCAATGCATTCTATAGATACAATGCAATCCTTATCAGAATTCCAATGGTAGTTTTCATACAAATAACTCAAACAATCCAAAAAATTTTATGAAACTACAAAAGACCCTGAAGAGCCAAAGCAATCTTGAGAAAGAAAAACAGAGCTAGAGACATCATGGTGTATGATTTCAACTGATGTTACAAAGCTATAGCAATGAAAAAAAATTTGGTATTGGCATAAAAAAATGCACATATAGATCACTGAAACAGGATAAAGAGGATGCAAATAAACCCATGCATATTTGGTAAATTAATTTACTACAAAAGAGACAAGAATATGCAATAGGGAAAGAACAGTCTCTTCAATAAATGTTGCTGGGAAAACTGAGTAGCCACATGCCAAAAATATGAAACTATCTAATACCACACACAAAAACTGACTCAAAATAGAGTAAGTTTTGAATGTAAGACCTGAAACCATGAAACTCCTAAAAGAAAATGTAAGCGGCAAGCTCCCTGACATCAGTCTTAAGAGATGATTTTTTTGGATTAACACCAAAAACAAGGCAACAAAAGCAAAAATAAGGTGAGACTGCATCAAACTAGAAAACTGTACAACAAAAGAAACCATCAAAATAAAAAAGCAACTTAATGATTGGGAGAAATATTTTCAAATCCTTTATTTGATAAGGGGCTAATATCTGATAAAGCATTAATATACAAAGTATAAAGAACTCTTAGAACTCAACAGCAAGAAAAAAAAACTGATTAAAACCTGGGTAGAGGAAGTGAATAGACGTTTTTCCAAAGAAGACATACAGATGGCCAACAGACATGAAAAGATGCTCAACATCACTAATCGTCAGGAAAATGCAAATCAAAACCACAATGTGACATCATTTCACACCTGTTAGAATGGTCAGTAACAAAAAGACAAACAATAAATGTTGGTGAGAATGGAGAAAAGGGACGGACCCCTTGTGCACTGTTGGTGGGAATGTAAATTAGTACAGCCACTGTGAAAAATGGTATGGAGTTTCCTCAAAAAGTTAAAAATAGAAATACCATGGGATCCAACAATTCTCCTTGTAGGTATTTATCCTAAGAAAATGAAAACACTAATTTGAAAATATATAGGCACCCCCATGTTCATTGCAGCATGATTTGCAAAAGCCAAGGTATGGAAAGAAGTGTCCATTGATGAATGAATGGATAAAGAAAATGAGGTATTGGAAATGGAAAGGTATTCCATGATCATGGATTAGAAGACTTAATATTGTTAAACTGTCCATACTACCCAAAGCATTCTATAGATACAATGCAATCCTTATCAGAATTCCAATGGTAGTTTTCATAGAAATAAATCAAACAATCCAAAAAATTCTATGGAACTACAAAAGACCTATGAGAAAGAATGAATCTTGCCATTTATGAAAACATGGATGGACCTTGAGGGTATTATGCTGAGTGAAATAAGACAAAGACAAATGCTGTTTGATCTCACTTATAAGCATAATCTAAAAACAAAAACAACAAGAAAAGCTAAAAACAAGCATGTAGGTATCTATAAAGACACAACACCAAGAGTCATAAGAGTATGATGCAAGCTTCTAAGAATTATGTCAACATTATTAAATCCAAGAATAAGCAAACATTTGTATGTTAAAAACAGAAAAAAAATTACATACTCTATGCTTGGAAAAAGAAAATAAGGAAAGAAAAAGTGGGGTTTCTGTCTGGAAAACATAAATGAAATAAATAGATGACACTAAGTTAGGAATGAAATAGGAACATATGCAGACTAAATTCAGCCAAACTTAGCCAGTATGTCAGGGAAGAGAAACTTGCAAAATCACTTCTGGATATACTTCATTTCCAAAGATTGATTATGTTATTAGCTTCTTCTGGATGATCAAAACTGTTTCTCTGTAAAAATATTTGATCATGTGTGTGTGAGATGCAAGGCTCATGGAATTCAAACACATTTATGAAATGAAACTATCTTCCCAGGATTCTGGAATTGAGGAGCAACATTTTATTTAACTCACAGAGGTAACCAGGGTTCTTAGAGTTAATAGAGTTAGCTAACATAGGAGTATGGGTACTTATGCGTGTAGGCATATAGAAAACACACAGCAAGTATATATTAACATTTTAGTATATGTTAGGTCATAAGCAAGTATGATTTAAATGTAGGAGACTAGCAAAGGCAATGCATTGGGGGCAGACAGAGACAGAGAGCCATGGGACTTCCAAACCCAGATGGAGGGGTGTGGGAAAAGGTGTCAGGCTTCTCTGGACCATCCAGGAAGTCTTTGTGAGGAAGACAACTTAAGGGATGCTAAAATGTCTACAGATGTGTAAACCTAGTCATTGCAAGCATATATTTATCCCTGAAATTGAACCCATGTGTGTCAAGTCACTGACTATAGATTTCAAAGGGAAACAGGACTGAAGATTTCTGTTCCAAGCAAGATTTTTTTTGTAGTAGCAGCTGCATTGATTTTAAGATAAGGGTTTCTTTATCCAGGCAGATGCGGCAGTCATCAGAAGCTAATTTGCTGGGATATTCACATATGCAAATCATGTCACAATGCTGAAATGCAACCACGTAATGACTGGAAAATGTTAGACTCATAAATCATACCACCACGATCATCAAAATTTCCACTCAGCCAGGACAAATTCAACAGCATTTATGTCTTTCCAGCTTTTAGCCCATAAAAACTCGGTGTTTTTGGAGAGTGTGTTACACTGGTGATCTTAAAACTCCCAAGTCTGGTATAATGAGTCCTCAAGTGCATTATAACTTACCAGTAATTACATTTCAACATATCTGCTTTCAGCAGTTAGTGTTTTATTCATAAACATTTAAACACTGAATTAGGCATAAAATAAGAATGTTGGCAACAACCTGGCTTAATTTCATTAACTATTAGGTAAACTTAGTATTTCTTCTTCAAATAATCCTTGGTTTTGAATGCTAAAGATGTAATGAACTTCATGGTTCATAGCATCTGACATTGCTTAATTAATGGGTGCATTTATAGTACATAGGACTTGGTAATTGATTTATATGCCTGAATTGCACATACAGCTGTTAGTTCCTGTAGGAAAGTCATAATTCAAATGTGTGCATATTTTGCAGATATGGGGAAAAGAAAAAAATTTTAACTTGACAAGTTCCCCTAAAACATCATAGCAAATTAATAGCTCAGAAAAACCTACAGGATGAAGCATGAAAGTTACAGTCTTGCATTTTAACAACATGTGCATTTCAAAAATGTATCAAGAAAATGTTTTTGTTTGTTTTAAAATATTTAGCTCATAAGAAATAGGAACCATTTGCATATCCTTCTGTTCAAATCTGTATGTTGATTAGATTATCTATTGACTGAGTCAATTTCATTACAAAGCATCAAAAACTTAAGAGAGATTCACCTACATAAAAACTAGTTCTTTCACTGGTATGTGCATTCAAATGACTATAAATGACATTTAAACTGTTACTCTGTAGACATGAAGGATCTACACCATTCGTAACACTTGAGGTTTGAGTAACATCACCCCTAAAAGGAACTATAGATTTTCATTTACTTTCTCTTAGCTAGTTCTCAAAGCAAACAATAACTAATTTATAAGCAAGCCACCTGCCCTTGAATAAGGGCACAGTCAGAGCTGGTGAACCGGGGGAAACTAAAAGGTCTGCTGACTAGACGTGGTGCTCCTTATATTAGGAATGTTGTGTGAGAGCTCCTGAGTACTGTATATTTCCTCCATTGCACCTAGGACCTATACTATCAGCAAGAAATTATGGTGTCTCTCTATTTAGGGTCTTGGGTTAAGTCTTCTCTATGTAAGATAAACATTTTACAGGCAGGCATAGGAATTCCATTTTTCTACATGGTATAGCAGATTACACAGGAAAGTCAGAGTTGCGAATTGAGAAGTCAACAATGCAGACTACCTGAGCTGTAAGGACAAAAGTCTTTTGTGGCAGTTAGGAAGGCTAGAGCACAGAAACAGTTGTTTCTGGATTCCACATGATACCGAGGGAAGGGCAGCACCCTCCAGATTTGGTCATGTCCTGTGTTATGGCCCCACGCTGCACCCCGTGCCTCTCATTTTCTGTGCCATTTGCCAGTCAGTTAGCACCTTTCCCCACATCATTGATGATGACTAACCCTTTCCCCTTTGTTAGCTGCTGGAGGTATTTCAGTGAGACTTTCAGGGAACACTTGCAAACATTACCAGTTTTTTTTTTAAGGCAGCTATCAAAGTGCTTTATTGTACATTAAAACATTCACAGCCCAGGCAACTTGATGGTTTTTACCATGCTGGCCCCATTTCCTGGCGCTCCAAGGCAGTACTTAGCTTTGTGCTTTCTAGCCCATACTCCACATCTGCTGTTCTAATGCCTTCATTCATCAGATGACCTGCATTGTAAATTGTTCCAAAACCTTTCCTATATGTGTGCACACAACACACATGCACACACACACACACATACACGCACGTCTAAGTAAAAGGTTGTGGGTTCTCTAGCACCCATCTGCACGATGGAGAAGAGGGTGTGAACAGCCCATCTATTTGATTTGTCCGTTCGTTGATAACCCTTTTAAATCCTTCAGTGGTATTTGATCCTTTAACTACTCTTTGAAGATCTGAAACGTGTAAGTATATCATCTTCCTAGTGGAGAATTCATTGGTTTACTCTAACAAGGCACTCCATTTGAGAAAATGCATGTTGTATGTGGTCTGAAGGTCATAACAATTTATAGCCTGTGTAAGGAACAGCATGTTAACATGATGAAAGTTGGGAGCTGTCCTGAGTTGCTGTGGCTTCCTCAGATAAGACACTTTTCCAGCTGTTGACATTTACAGACAATTCCTACCAACACACACTGAGCCATATTTGTTTCATGTACAAACTCTGGCACTGCCAGGGCTGGAGGTGATCAAATAATAACAAATGATTTAATTATATCCATGCTTTCTATGGAGGAAACCCTAGGTTTGGAACTCATTACTCTCACATACTGGAATTTTGCTTTTGGTCCAAGTTTTCGAGTTTTAAAATGAACTCCAAGCTCTTTTGTTCTTGCCATCATTAATAATTTCCATTATGTATTTAGTCAAGAGATCAGAAAGGTGACTTACTGAGACATTAAGCCCTGTTAGAGAACAATACAAATAATTAATATTAGGTCAGTGTCCCAGAGTCTAGTGAATGACAATTATTTATGTAATTCTGCTGATAAAGATGAATCCTTATACATAGCCTAGGGTCACTATTTGGTACCTTGGGAAATTATAGATGGCAGTAATAACTCCTTTTCATATGTATAGTGTGTCCCTCTTGAAGATCTACTTCCTGTATAGTGTGTCCCGCTTGAAGCACTACTTTCCCAAACATTAACTTACTTAAACCTCAAAAAACCCTATAGCACAAGCAGTAATTTATTATAGCATTACTCCTTTTTCTATAGTGACAGAACTGGGCTTGACAAGGTAAAATAAATGGAGCAAATACTTCTATTAACATTTTTCAAATTCCAAATTATATAACTTTTCTCTTATACTCAACTGCTATCCATTATCATAGTTGGGTCTTAAATTTTTATAAGAAGTGTTTCAGTGTATGTAGTCATAAAATTTAACCTTTCACTGCTTAAATCTCAAAAATGAAATATAATTCTCCTCTTTGTAAAGGAACTTGAGAAAAAAGCTTTAGAGTTGTTGCCAGCTCACATGATTACAAACACATACAAGAAAGATGATAAACTCCATAGCAGAGTGGACCTGAGATCTTACACAAAAAATTTGGAAAAAATAATGCATTCATTCATTCATACTTTCTCCCTCCCTCTCTTCCTTTGTAACTTAAAGGGGGAGCTAAGATAGCAACACTTTGAGGTAACACTGGTGAAAGTTTACTCCAGATCTCAGTAGAGAATGTGGTGGAAAGAATAGTTCTGTAAATCAGACAGGTTGTATTCTAGTTAGATGAGTGTCATATCTGACTTTTTAAAATTATTTTTCACCTGAGAAATTAAAGAGTTAGATTAGATAATATCCAAGAGTTCTGCAAGTCAAGCAATTTATTACACTGAATTTCTTTGAACAAGTTGGACCTCAGAAAAACTAAAGATTGTGCCTGGGTCTTAATGTCGTCATATATGTTCAATAATGAGTTGAATGAGCCACTGAGAGAACCTAAGAAACTGTATAAACCAGGATGCAGTGTAAAAGCCTAAACCATTTAGGATGACTCTACATGGTAAAGATTTCTAGGGAAAAGGATTTTTATTTCAATCTTTCTAAAATTTATAACTACTTGCCATGAAATTCTGTTTGTCATTAAAGTGAGGCTTGAGTTACCAAACTTTAAAACTTGAACATCTAGATATCAGGAAAGAAGAGTTGACATTTCTTGAGCTCCTGGTATGTTCTCAGACCTAAAATTAGGTACTTTGATGTAAATTAGCTCATTATGTAGAGTGCGGTATAGCCCGCCTACTAGGATGGGCTCTCAGTCACTGGTTATTCGGATCAATTCTCTTAGGGGTATTGTTGGCACTAAGCACTGCATATATGCATTTGCCCCCTTTTCCAGACACGTGTTCTGTTCCAATCACACCGATCTCCTCGGTTTTCTTAGCCCGCTCATTCACTGCCTCTCTGTCTCAGCCTCCCTCCTTCTCTGAATCCCATCCTCCCTCACTTCTTCATCCAGCAGGTATTTATCACGCATACTACACCAGGCACTGCTCTTTGAGGCTGTGGGTACATCAATGATCTTATATTTTAATAGGAGACAATTGATAATTGGGTAAATACATACATGTCAGGATGTTTTAAGTGCTATGATGAAAATGTAAGCAGGCTGAGGGTACAGGGGATGCCTAGCCTCTGCTCCCCTTATCTTACATGAAGGCTGCTTCCATGCAAAACATGCCTCAGTGTCCAGCTCAAGCCTCACTCCTCTGAGAAATTTTACCCAAGCAAGTTGGGGTCCATATGCTTGTCTTTAAATTTTTCTGAGCTCTGCCTTTGCGCTTATTGTTAGCACTTATTGTAGTATTTAGATTATGATTATACTCCATTTGTTTTTTGAGTCATAGCCTGGTCACCTCAGCTTGATTGTAAAGTCTTTGAGAGCAGAGACCATTACTTTTATATTTATCAGCACCTTGCTTAGGAGCAAACACATATTGATTGCCCAACCAGTTCTCATGAAATGATGCATTAATACTTTTTATAGAGGCATGAAGATAGATCTTATGGAAAACATAGGTATAATAATAAGCTTTAATTAAGTCCTGATGTGCTAGAAGCTGTACAGAAGAGAAAGAGAACATATTTTTTGCACTTAGAAACTAAAACGTCTCAGTGACATAAATTTTTATATGACCTAAAGCCGGGTTTCTTAACCCTTCTTGAGTTATGGGGTTCTTTGGCAATCTATGAAGCTTATGGATCCATTTTCAGAATAACATCTTTACATGTACAAAATAAAATACTTAAGACTACAAAGAGACCTGATTATATTAAAAGAAAATTATCAAATTTGAAGGATTTTGATACAGCAATACATATACTTCCTCATCAGTTTATTACATAATAAGATCACATAGATCTAATAACCATCATAATTTTGAAGGATTGATAAATATAAATCATATTCTAGGATGTCTGTAATAGTGTGATATGAATGTAATGTCTACTTAGAACAAAATCTTAATATTTTGATAATATTAAAAAGGAAAGCATGTGCTAAAAAAATTTTTGCCACATACTAGTGCAAATAAAGAAACGTTTTCTCCCATTCAGGTTCATAGACTGCTTGAACTCTCTTGAGGGATTCTGGGGTCTTGCATGCATGTTGCTGGAAATCTCAGGTAAAGAATCAGAGTGTCTAGTCTTCTGCAATAGTACCTAAGAATTCAAATTCAAAAACAGCTCAGCTGCTAAGAAAAATAAGTCCAGTTTAATCTACAGCAGAAAATGCATAAACATGAACAACTTGAAATATTTTGATGTGCTAAAGAAAAACAAAATTAATCATAGAAATGTATACTGAAATTAAGCACAGCAGGTAGATGGAGATCCTGTGCGGATTTCAAATGACACCACACATCAGTGCACTGATACACGTTGTCTTTCTGTTTCTGCTGCAAAGAGGTTTTATTGGAAACAATTAAATATGCTAATGAGAACTGAGAAGTGGAGCTGAGAATTTACAGAACATTGAGCCTTTTGCTATTCTATAAAATCTATCTGAGTTTTCACTTCCTAATAACAGATCTACCCTGGGTTTAGATGGCAGGGTTTTCAGTGACTAAGGGGATTACTTTTATTTAATGGGATCAAGGATCTCATTCTATATGGAAGAATTACCTGTTGTCAAGGTTTCTCTAGTTTTGCTTCAAGTCACAGACCAACTGACTTGAGTCTGGCTAAATGAATACCTTACTATGTCTACATAAGGTGAGGACCAGGGCTCAGTTTGAAAACCTATAGGCTCTAAGGATGGGAAAGTGAGGGAGCAATTTCAGGACCAAGAGGACACATCTGTGTGCTCCCTAGAGACTGGCCAGGCTCCTCA
The DNA here is from genome assembly GCF_040802235.1 of Manis javanica. NCBI lineage: Eukaryota > Metazoa > Chordata > Mammalia > Pholidota > Manidae > Manis > Manis javanica. The sequence goes on from NC_133171.1 coordinate 4,833,886, forward strand.
CTCATCAGTTTTGGAGACAGATGTCACGTGTAAAGCTAAAGCCCTGAAACTTTATTTTCATTCTGTAAGGTAAACCAGCTTCCTATTGTGATTATATTTAGATATGTTTTTGGTGAGAAAAAGTTTCCCTTCATGCATCCTGAATGAGGTTGGTACTTTCTCCCTGGATGATGGGTACTAAATCCATCTCTTAAACCCACGTTGCCTATGAAAGGTAAGGAGCATTTGGAGAATCAGGAAAAGAATCATTCATGATAAGTCCACTGTTTTTCTCCAGAAGCTGTATGGCCTTAGGTGGGTTGTGGGAAATAGGATGTGGTTGTGCCTCAGAGGGCATTGGAGGAACCTTATACTCATGTGAGAAAATAGAAAAATTCAAGAAATGAGAATCAGGGGAAAGCATGGTAATTTCAAAATAAGCAAGGTAAAACATGTTTTGTGACAAAGATAAAATCTATTTCTCTCATACTAGTTTAATTAATTAAATGAACCATGCAACCACTAAGATGGTGCCATGAAAAGTAAAATTATGAAGCTTCATGTACTCTATTATCACGTGTTTATTAAAATTGAATCAACATAGTGTTGGTAGGTATATATAAAAGGTCTAGGAAAAATACAAATTATGTCTTCATTGTGATGGTAAAATAATACAAACCATTTAATTTTGTTGAGTACATTAATATAAAATTAAATTAGATATATTTTTTATTTTAAATTGACATCTATGGTGGCACTTCCCTTCTAAGTTAAAAAAAAATAATGACACTTGTATCAAACCAGAAGGAACACTTTCTTATAACAAATTTGCTATCTGAAATCAGACAGAACTGGTTTCAGTACAGATGCTCTACAATATTACAATTTTTATCATGACCAACTAATTTTCCCTTTCTAAGCTTTAGTTTCCTTATTTTGAAAGTTTTTGTAAAAACAGTTGTGCAAACTAAATGTGTTCATACATGTAAAACACAGTGCCTATCATTTAGTAAACAGAAAAATATAGTTCTTATTGTATGATTGTCTAAACTAGGTTCTTCCAAAAGCATACAGTCTTGGTGGTCAAAATTCTGATAGAAAGCCTATGGCACATACATTCACATAGTCATTTCTGCATTTAGAGTGACTGTTGGCTTTTACTGAAACAAAAAGGTATTACAGGAAGTTTCTAAAATTTACATTTATAGAACAGACAAAAAGCAAATTTACTTTATCACCCTGTGGATATTAGTAAAAAATGGCTAAACCTGTTCAGCTAAATATCTCTGGTAGTATGCATTTATTTCTTGCTAAAGATACCCGGCATCCTTGTGAAGCCCCAAGAATTTTTCATGGCAGTTCTTAAAATCATCTCATCTGTAATCAGAAACGAGTGTGCACCTGTGACCTGTGGGTGTTTTTTTTCTCTCTTTCTCTCTCTCTTAGGTACTTATTAGGCCTGCTCTCTGCTGTCTAAATATGTTCTGCCTCTCAGTGTCCCCTGACACTCCCCAGGACCATGAATCTATTCAGGCAGGTTCCCTAGGCTTTCCCAAAGTGCAAAGCTGAATGGAAACTAGAGGACTAGTCCAAACTTAAGAAAGCTCAGAACTCATTTCTGGATCATGCTGGGACAACAGATGCCCAGTCGCTCTCACCTGCTTGGGACCTCAGCTCTCCCTTCCACTTCTTCTCTCCACTCAGGCCAAATGAAGAAGAAAGCGAAAGCAAATTTGAAACATTTCTTCGCTCGCCCTTATAATCTGAAGATTACATAACCTATTCTCAAATGAGACCGAGTGCTCCTTGACTTCCTTATTAGGGTGTCCTTAGAGAATAATGTAGGTTCTCTTTTGGGGCTCCATGCACCCACTCCTCCTCACCATCAGCAAAGTTCTAAGCTGGTGAGGACAGTCCATCTGCAATGTGACAAGGCATAATTGTTTGGGATTTTCTTTTCCCCCACCTGGCTTTGCATAGTGGGCAGTACTGTTCATTCATCAAAGACAAATGCTTCATTTCTACTCCTAGAAGATTATTATCATTTCAATCAGGAGAATGAGTTAAGGTTAAGTCTGTGATTAAATATAAGTTTCAAGTAAACAGGTTTCTGGGGGAAGAATCCCATGGCTATGCAAAGGAATTACAGTTAATTCTAAAGATGATGTTTATGAGACAGCAATTTTAGCAGTTCTACAGATGATTAAAAAGCCATTTTCTAAAATATTCTCACTGGAGTTTTGTCTTTTTTTAAAGAAAACATTTAATTGCTCCAATCAAGCATAACCACTTTCTGCTTATGGTGTAATTTGTACACTCTGATCACATGGTCTGTGGCTATTTGTCATAATTTTATAAGTTTACATTCCCCACTGTAGTGATTGGCTATCATTGATTGTGAATAAGTCCTTCCTCATTAAATGTCAAGATACATATCAAGGTAATGCGTTTCCTGGTCTGAAACATGAAAAAACAAAGCCCTGCAAACAAAAGGAGAATGGGAAGCCTAGTGTAAGTCCTCTCCGCAAATGCACAGTATGTTTCCAGAGACATTATAAACTACATTCACTTGGAAGGCACTCAAAAATGATACAAACAAGTGACAAAAAAAAAACAACACAGCTTTTCAAGGTATCTCAATAAAAAACTGAGCATGCCTGATAGTTTCTCTGCTTCAGGTAGCAATTACTTTATGTATCTCAAACAAACTTTACTTTGACATGGTTAAGCCTGCTGCAACTCTTCTCTTCATTGTATAGGTTAAGCCATACTGACAGGAAACAGGAAACTACATAAGGATTGTCCCAAAGGGATAATTTCAGAACATAATAATTCCATCACCTTTTAGGGAACATCAAATTCTTACAACATGCAAAAGGCTCAGAAGTTATAATATCTGGAAGTAACACTGATCTGAGTAGCTTAATAAACTCCTCACTATGAAGAAGTTGTATTATACTAACAAGAGTGAACACAATTTAGGTTTCTTTGGAATAGAGAAGAATTCAGGACAATTCTGAATGAGAACAAAGTACTGTGCTAATCATAAACACCTGCAGTCAACTGGCTGCAATACTTTATTGCTTCAGTATAATAAAAACATCTTGTGCATTTAAACTTTATATGGAATTGCCTACTCCCCATCCATCAACTCCATTCCTTTCAGGTGAGGTATTTGTCTGCTCTTCCCACTCCCACCTCTACTGTCTGTGCTTCTGTGTGTGGAAGGCACCCTAGTTCGGCAAACTCTCCCACCCATTATTCAAACAGTTCCTGAATTCCCACTGCTTTCTTAATAAAACCTTAAATAAATCAATCCAGAAGAGCTCACAGAAGAGTTTCAGCCTTCCTGATGAAGTATCACAGGGAGTGACAGTAGTTTTCTGGCTGGCACCATGCCACTGACATGGCTGCCTCTTAGGGCTTCAGACTAGGAAACGCATTACCTTGACATGTACGGACCTTGGAAATTTTTTGTTTATTCATATGATGTATGTGTTTGTTGACATTTTCTTTATTTATATATTTGTTGACACTTCTTATTTTTCAAATCAAATCAGTGACTACATATATTGATCCCTTATTATCTGCAAGGCACTTCTATCCAAATCAATGTTGAATATTACTAAGTTCACACATAGTTTCACATAGCATCTTGAGCAAATAGGTTTGTATCATATTTCTATTATTCTCAATGTCATAGCATCAAGTTCCTGCGTCCTGAACTTGGATCAAAGATTGCCACTGAAGTCCTCATAAATTGTGCCAATTGGTCTTACAAGTTTTAACATAAGCAGGACATCAAAGCTTCCTCCATGTTTACTTTTCCTCTGTGTGTATGTATGTGTGTGTGCATGCACCCTGTGATTCTTGTTTCCACCCAACATAATAACATGCATAAGAGTGCCCCCCACACCAATCTCCAAGAGCCCCAACACTGCAGACACCCATATTTCTTCACTCTCCCTCCGTCTGCCCTCTACATCTCACTGTTGCCTTGTCATTGTATTTACCTGGTATTTGGTCTCTTGTTTTGGCTCAAATTATTGGTTACACACTTGCCCTTTGAAAAAACAAAATATGGTTTCACTCTGGATTTAACTCTCATTTGTCCATTAACATTGTTGATCCTTTCATCTGCCTCAGTTTCTCTCTGGCTGATTCTGGTCATTCTACAGACTTATTTATTCCTAAGTCTCAAAGCTCCTCATTGACTAGTCCTGAATTAGCATCCCAGGGAGGTGGAGAGGCAGTGGTTAAACATTTTTCATTAGCTAGTTGATGAATAGACAGTTCTGAGTAAAACACAATCTCTGCTCCAGAGGATTTCATGGTCTAGTTGAAGAGATAAATTTATAAACATGATTTATTAAATAATATGATAATGCTGCAACAAAAGGATTTATAAATTGCTATGGCTGCCCAGTAAAGGATATTTTGAAAATATTTAATTATGGAAAAGACTGTTCAAACTGCAGAGTTATCTCAATTACATAAACATTTAAACTGAAATTGAAGTTCTCTATTATAATTATCATATGTAGTGCATATTCTTCCTCATCAATTATTTACTAAATACCTTTATTCAGATGCAACTAAGGGAGTGTATTTTGACAAAAAGGATCAACATTTTAAGTCAGTTTAAAGGAAGGGATCTGGGTGACAGGTTTATGGAAGCTGGGATGACAGCTGAACATGCTAAGATATAAGAATTCAGTTGGGTTTTTTTATCTTATTGGTTGGAGTTTTCTCTTACAGGCATGTTTTCTTCTTGGTATGTTTTCTTCTGGGGCAAACTGAATTTGTCGTATGTATACGAAATGAGAAAGTATGTGTCATGGTATGCAAGTATCTGATTATACAACAATTTAAAATATTTACAACAATTTAAAAAGAAATTCTGCCAAACTTCTGGATTCCTCTAGCCAAAAGCTTTTTTAAAGAGAGAGTTCTAAAAAATGAGAGGAACAAGTGGTCATAGGGCACTGTAGTATTATCAAGAGAAAGTCATTACCTCAGTCTAATTATACAACCTGGAAGGATTTAGTAAAAACCAAATGGGCTGAAATTCATTAATTTGTAATGAGTTTGAGTGCACATGTGAATATAGGGGGGGCTGCTTATAAATCCAAAGACATTATGAAAATAGATTCATGTACTACCTGCATAATTAAAAATACTGTTAAAAAGACATCATCAAAGAGTCCTTGTCTACTTGCCCAAATTGGTTAATGTCTCAGTTTTGGAAGATACGAATATATTCTACTGTGTCCACAAGTCACAAGACAATGAATTCAGTTGGCTCCACCAAGTTCAGATAGATCTTTTAAATAATACTGGATCAAGTTCTTTATCTCAGGCTATTTAGTCCAATAGAAACAGAATCAGTGAAGAGTTGGGATGAATCACACCAACACTGCCTCTATCATGCACACAATACTGAATAAAGCAAGTATGTAAAATATTTCAGTCCTGATGTGTGTGCTATGTAGTGAGATGCCTTCCTCTTAGAACCCTTATCTAGAAGTGGGTATCACTGTTCAGAGTTTTGTGTAAGTCCAGGATCCATCACTCATCATGCAGGTTTCTACCCGAATCTTTTTTTTTTAGAGGGCATCTCATATTTATTGATCAAATGGTTGTTAACAACAATAAAATTCTGTATAGGGGACTCAATGCTCAATGTACAATCATTACTCCATACCAAGCCTAATTTTTGTCAGTCTCCAATCTTCTGAAGCATAACGAACAAGTTCTTACATGGTGAACAAGTTCCTACATGGTGAACTGTACAAGGGCAGTCATCACAGAAACTTTCAGTTTTGATCACATATTATGAACTATAAACAATCAGGTCAAATATGAATATTCGTTTGATTTTTATACTTGATTTATATGTGAATCCCACATTTCTCCCTTATTATTATTATTATTATTTTTAATAAAATGCTGAAGTGGTAGGTAGATGCAAGATAAAGGTAGAAAACATAGCTTAGTGTTGTAAGAGAGCAAATTTAGATGATCAGGTGTGTGCCTGTAGACTAAGTGTTAATCCAAGCTAGACAAGGGCAATAAAACATCCATGGATGCAGAAGATTTCTCTCAAAACAGAGGGGGTGAGGTTCTAAGCCTCACCTCTGTTGATCCCCAATTTCTCACCTGATGGCCCCCCTGCGACTGTGCCTGTCTTAGGTTGTTCCTCCCTTGAGGAATCTTACCCGTCTCTGGCTAACCAGTCATCTTCCGGGGCCATACAGGAAAATGTAAAGTTGGTAAGTGAGAAAGAAGCAATATTGTTTGAAAAGGTTAGCTTTTTACTTCTTTGCAGATTTATGCCCTGTGGCTTTTATGCCCAGTATTTGTCTTGAGGTATCTTTACCACTTGGAAGGATTATGATACTCCGTAACTTCGATATGAGGCACGAATTCTATTTAAGGGTTGTAATTAGGAAGGAAGAAAAGCTATAGGAGTAGCAGATGGAAGATAACATGGGAAGATTGATTATTTCTTTGACATATCTTCTTGTAGAGTAACTTAAGCATGTATAGGTTTTAAACTACTAATTAAATTGCATACACACACTAACATAATAGGAATATAGTTACATAAGCAAAGCAGACCTATAATTACCAGCCATCTTCAGTGAAACCAAGAAAACCAGTTAGACACCCTAGGCATTTGTGAAAACTTATCTGTGATATGGTGGATAAAGTGCAACTGAACTTGAACAGTCTGAGAGAAATCAGACAAATTAAAACAACCCATTACTGGGGACTGTTCACATCCCATATGTTCTTTTAGCAGTAGATAGTCTGTAGTTGTAAGATTTTGGAGCACTACAACTTGCACTTCTCCTAATTCTTGGTTGAGTTCCAACAGTATAGATCCAGTCAAATTTGTTGTTTTACTGTATGCACAGGCCAGCTTAGATATCTCCTTCTTCATTCCAATGGCAAGTCCAGGAATTGGTGGGATGAATACAGCTACAACTGCAGCATCGCCTGGATCTTTGTTGAGGATTTTTGATGATTATCTTCTGGTATGACTCTTCCAGAGAGTGCTGATGTTGGAAGTTCTTCTTCATATCGTATCTTAGTTCATTGTCTGGGTAGCCAAATTAGGCTTTGATCCTCTGTATAAACACAAACAGACCCTTTGCCCACACTTTGATATGCCCTTTATACCATTGTGTAGAACTCATTGGAGGTCACCACACAGGAACTGCTTTTTTTTTTTAAGAGAAAGGAATATTATCAGAAAAAATGTACCTCAAAAGCTAATCATCTGACACCCTTTAAGTGATCAAAATTAAGGATATTTAAAGCATGCACTAATCGTTGATTTACAGTTAGTTTTATCCTATCAGGAAGTAATCCCCCTTTTCTTTCTTTCTTTTTTTTGTTATCATTAATCTACACTTACATGAAGAATATTATGTTTACTAGGCTCTCCCCTATACCAGGTCTCCCTATAAACCACTTTACAGTCACTGTCCATCAGCATAGCAAAATGTTGTAGAATCATTGCTTGTCTTCTCTGTGTTGTACAGCCCTCCCCTTTCTCCCTCCCCCTCTATGCATGCTAATCTTAATACAACCCTTCTTCTTCCCCCCCCTTATCCCTCCCTACCCACCCATCCTCCCCAGTCCCTTTCCCTTTGGTACCTGTTAGTCCATTCTTGGGTTTTGTAATTCTGCTGCTGTTTTGTTCCTTCAGTTTTTCCTTTGTTCCTATACTCCTCAGATGAGTGAAATCATTTGGTATTTCTCTTTCTCTGCTTGGCTTATTTCACTGAGCATAATACTCTCCAGCTCCATCCATGTTGCTGAAAATGGTTGGATTTTTCCACTTCTTATGGCTGAGTAGTATTCCATTGTGTATATGTACCACATCTTCTTTATCCATTCATCTACCGATGGACATTTAGGTTGCTTCCAATTCTTGGCTATTGTAAATAGTGCTGCGATAAACATAGGGGTGCATCTGTCTTTCTCAAACTTGATTGCTGTGTTCTTAGGGTAAATTCCTAGGAGTGGAATTCCTGGGTCAAATGGTAAGTCTGTTTTGAGCATTTTGATGAACCTCCATACTGCTTTCCACAATGGTTGAACTAAATTACATTCCCACCAGCAGTGTAGGAGGGTGCCCCTTTCTCCACAGCCTTGCCAACATTTGTTGTTTGTCTTTTGGATGGCAGCCATCCTTATTGCTGTGAGGTGATATCTCATTGTAGTTTTAATTTGCATTTCTCTGATAATTAACGATGTGGCGCATCTTTTCATGTGTCAGTTGGCTATCTGTGTTTCTTTTTTGGAGAACTGTCTGTTCAGTTCCTCTGCCCATTTTCTAATTGGATTATTTGTTTTTTGTTTGTTGAGGCATGTGAGCTCTTTATATATTTTGGATGTCAAGCCTTTATCGGATCTGTCATTTACAAATATATTCTCCCATACTCTAGGGTTCCTTTTTGTTCTATTGATAGTGTCTTTTACTGTACAGAAGCTTTTCAGCTTAATGTAGTCCCACTTGCTCATTTTTACTGTTGTTTTCCTTGCCCAGGGAGATATGTTTAAGAAGAGGTCACTCATGTTTATGTCTAAGAGGTTTTTGCCTATGTTTTTTTCTAAGAGTTTAATGGTTTCATGACTTACATTCAGGTCTCTGATCCATTTTTAGTTTACCTTTGTATATGGGGTTAGACAATGGTCCAGTTTCATTCTCCTACATGTAGCTGTCCAGTTTTGCCAGCACCACCTGTTGAAGAGAATGTCATTTCGCCATTGTATGTCCATGGCTCCTTTATCAAATATTAATTGACCATATATGTTTGGGTTAATGTCTGGAGTCTCTAATCTGTTCCACTGGTCTGTGGCTCTGTTCTTGTGCCAGTACCAAATTGTCTTGATTACTATGGCTTTGTGGTAGAGCTTGAAGATGGGGAGTGAGATCCCCCCTACTTTATTCTTCTTTCTCAGGATTCCTTTGGCTATTCGGGATCTTTGGTGTTTCCATATGAATTTTTGAATTTTTTGTTCCAATTCATTGAAGAATGTTGCTGGTAATTTGATAGGGATTGCATCAAATCTGTATATTGCTTTGGTCAGGATGGCCATTTTGACAATATTAATTCTTCCTAGCCATGAGCATGGAATCAGTTTCCATTTCTTAGTGTCCCCTTAATTTCTCTTAAGAGTGACTTATAGTTTTCAGGGTATAGGTCTTTCACTTCTTTGGATAGGTTTATTCTTAGGTATTTTATTCTTTTTGATGCAATTGTGAATGGAATTGTTTTCCTGATTTCTCTTTCTATTGGTTCATTGTTAGTGTATAGAAAAGCTACAGATTTCTGTGTGTTAATTTTGTATCCTGCAACTTTGCTGTATTCCGATATCAGTTTTAGTAGTTTTGGAATAGAGTCTTTAGGGTTTTTTATGTACAATATCATATCATCTGCAACTGGTGACAGTTTAACTTCTTCTTTACCAATCTGGATTCCTTGTATTTCTTTGTTTTGTCTGATTGCCGTGGCTAGGACCTCCAGTACTATGTTAAATAACAGTGGGGAGAGTGGGCATCCCTGTCTAGTTCCCAATCTCAGAGGAAAAGCTTTCAGCTTCTCACTGTTCAGTATAATGTTGGCTGTGGGTTTATCATATATGGCCTTTATTATTTTGAGGTACTTGCCCTCTATCCCATTTTGCTGAGAGTTTTTATCATGAATGAATGTTGCATTTTGTCAAATGCTTTTTCAGCATCTATGGAGATGATCATGTGGTTTTTGTCTTTCTTTTTGTTGATGTGGTGGATAATGTTGATGGATTTTTGAATGTTGTAGCATCCTTGAATCCCTGGGATGAATCACACTTGGTCATGGTGTGTGATCCTTTTGATATACTGTTGAATTCTGTTTGCTAATATTTTATTGAGTATTTTTGCTTCTACATTCATCAGGGATATTGGTCTGTAATTTTCTTTTTTGGTAGGGTCTTTGCCTGGTTTTGGTATTAGGGTGATGTTGGCTTCATAGAATGAGTTTGGGAGTATTCCCTCCTCTTCTATTTTTTGGAACACTTTAAGGAGAATGGATATTATGTCTTCTCTGTGTGTCTGATAAAATTCTGAGGTAAATCCGTCCAGCCCGGGGGTTTTGTTCTTGTGTAGTTTTTTGATTACCATTTCAATTTCTTTGCTTGTAATTGGTTTGTTTAACTTTTGTGTTTCTTCCTTGGTCAGTCTTGGAAGGTTGTATATTTCTAGGAAGTTGTCCATTTCTTCTAGGTTTTCCAGCTTGTTGGCATATAGGCTTTCATAGTAGTCTTTAATAATTCTTTGTATTTCTGTGGAGTCTGTCGTGATTTTTCCATTCTCATTTCTGATTCTGTTGATGTGTGTTGATTCTCTTTTTCTCTTAATAAGTTTGGCTAGAGGCTTACCTATTTTATTAATTTTCTCAAAGAACCAGCTCTTGGTTTCATTGATTTTTGCTATTGTTTTATTCTTCTCAATTTTGTTTATTTCTTCTCTGATCTTTATTATGTCCCTCCTTCTGCTGACTTTAGGCCTCATTTGTTCTTCTTTTACCAGTTTTGATAATTGTGATGTTAGACTATTCATTTGGGATTGTTCTTCCTCCTTCAAGTGTGCCTGGATCGCTATATACTTTCCTCTTAAGACTGCTTTCCCTGTGTCCCACAGAAGTTGGGGCTTTGTGTTGTTGTTGTCATTTGTTTCTATATATTCCTTGATCTCTATTTTTATTTGTTCATTGATCCATTGATTATTTAGTAGCATGTTGTTAAGCCTCCATGTGTTTGTGAGCCTTTTTGTTTTCTTTGTAGAATTTATTTCTACTTTTATACCTTTGTGATCTGAAAAATTGGTTGGTGGAATTTCAATATTTTGGATTTTGCTGAGGCTCTTTTTGTGGGCTAGTATGTGGTCTATTCTGGAGAATGTTCCATGTGTACTTGAGAAGAATGTATATCCTGTTGCTTTTGGATATAGAGTTCTATAGATGTCTATTAGGTCCATCTGCTCTACTGTGTTTTTCAGTGCTTCCATGTCCTTACTTATATTCTGCCCGGTGGATTTACCCTTTGGGGTGAGTGGTGTGTTGAAGTCTCCTAAGATGAATGCATTGCAGTCTATTTCCCCCTTTAGTTCTGTTAGTATTTGCTTCACATATGCTGGTGCTCCTGTATTGGGTGCATATATATTTAGAATGGTTATATCCTCTTGTAGGACTGAGCCCTTTATCATTATGTAGTGTCCTTCTTGATCTCTTGTTACTTTCTTTGTTTTGAAGTCTATTTTGTATGATATTAGTACTGCAACCCCTGCTTTCTTCTCATTGTTGTTTGCCTGAAATATGTTTTTCCATCCCTTGACTTTTAGTCTATGCTTATCTTTGGGTTTAAGGTGAGTTTCTTGTAAGCAGCATATAGATGGGTCTTGCTTTTTTATCCATTCTATTACTCTGTGTCGTTAGATTGGTGCATTAAGTCCATTTACATTTAGGGTGACTCTTGAGAGATATGTACTTATTGTCATTACAGGCTGTAAATTCGTGGTTACCAAAGGTTCAAGGTTAGCCTCTTTAGTATCTTACTGCCTAACTTAGCTCACTTATTGAGCTGTTATATACATATGTCTGGAGATTCTTTTCTTCTCTCTCTTCTTATTGCTCCTCCTCCTTTCTTCATATGTTGGGTGTTTTGTTCTGTGCTCTTTGTAGGAGTGCTTCCATCTAGAGCAGTCCCTGTAAGATGCCCTGTAGAGGTATTTTGTGGGAAGCAAATTCCCTCAGCATCTGCTTGTCTGGGAATTGTTTAATCCCATCATCATCTTTAGTATCCTTGGTTCAAGGCCCTTCTGTTTAATTGTATTAAATATATCATGCCATTCTCTTCTGGCCTGTAGGGTTTCTGTCGAGAAGTCTGATGATAGCCTGATGGGTTTTCCTTTATAGGTGACCTTTTTCTCTCTAGCTGCCTTTAAAACTCTTTCCTTGTCCTTGATCCTTGCCATTTTAATTATTATGTGTCTTGGTGTTGTCCTCCTTGGATCCTTTCTGTTGGAGGTTCTGTGTATTTCCATGGTCTGTTCAATTATTTCAACGCCCAGTCTGGGGAAGTTTTCAGCAATTATTTCTTCAAAGACACTTTCTATCCCTTTTCCTCTCTCTTCTTCTTCTGGTACCCCTATAATACGGATATTGTTCCTTTTGGATTGGTCACACAGTTCTCTTAGTATTGTTCCGTTCCTGGAGATCCTTTTATCTCTCTCTATGTCAGCTTCTATACGTTCCTTTTCTCTGGTTTCTATTCCTTCAATGGCCTCTTGCATCTTATCCATTCTGCTTATAAATCCTTCCAGGTTTTGTTTCACTTCTGTAATCTTCTTCCTGGCATCTGTGATCTCCCTCCAGACTTCATACCATTGCTCTTGCATTTTTCTCTGCATCTCCGTCAGCATGTTCATGATTTTTATTTTGAAGTCTTTTTCAGGAAGACTGGTTAGGTCTGTCTCCTTCTCAGGTGTTGACTCTGTGATCTTTATCTGCCTCTAGTTTTGCCTTTTCATGGTGATAGAGATAGTTTGCAGAGCTGGTATGAGTGACGGCTGGAAGAGCTTTCCTTCTTGTTGGTTTGTGGCCTTCCTTTCCTGGGAGAACAGCGACCTCTAGTGGCTTGTGCTGGGAAGCTACATGCAGACAGGGCTTTTGCTTCCTTCCTGGCTGCTATGGAGTTTATCTCCTCTGTTGCTGTGAGCATGGCCTGGCTTGGGCTGCTTCTCCAAAATGGTGGAGCCCCGTTGGAGGGGGAGCGGCCTGGAGGCTATTTCTGTAAGGGGCCTCCGTGTTCCCTGCTGCCCAGGGGGTTAGAGTGTCCAGAGATCCCCAGATTCCCTGCCTCTGGACTAAGTGTCCCGCCCTGCCCCTTTAAGACTTCCAAAAAGCACTCGCCAAACCAAAACAACAGCAACAAAAAAAAAAAAGAAAAAAAGAAAAACGCATGATTTTCTTTGTCCTCAGGTGCTGGCCTCAGGCACCTGCTCAGTGGTCTTGCTACCCTGTTTCCCTAGTATTGGGGTCCCTGTCCCTTTAAGACTCCAAAAAGCACTCCCCCCCAAAAAAAAGAGGAAAAAAGAAAAAAAATGGCTGCTCCTGTTTCTTTGTTCTCCGGTGTCAGCCTCAGGCACCCACTCACCAGTCCTGCTTCCCTGTTTCCCTAGTATCCAGGACCCCACACATGTACTGTGTCTGCGCTCTGGTCCGGATGGCTAGGGCTGGGTATTTAGCAGTCCTGGGCTCCATCTCCCTCCCTGCTGACTCCTCTCCTCCCGCCATGAGTTGGGGAGAGGGGCACTCGGGTCCCGTGGGGCTGGGGCTTGTATCTTACCCCCTTTGGGAGGCGCTGGGTTCTCGCAGGTGTGTATGTGGTCTGGATGTTGTCCTGTGTCCTCTGGTCTGTATTTTAGGAAGAGTTGCATTTGTTATATTTTCATAGATATATGTGGTTTTGGGAGGAGATTTCCGCTGCTCTACTCATGCTGCTGTCTTGGCTCCACCTCTACCCGAACCTTCTATTTTGATTCCCAATTTGGAGAGTGTTCTTATAGTCATGATTACAGGCTCAACATTCTGTTTTACAATATTGATGTTTTTAGTAACATGGTAAGGAGTCCATCAACTGAAATAGATTTTTCTGATTAATGTTGTCATTCTTGCCACTGTACATGTCTGCTGTTTGTGAATTGCTCACATTTGTTATGTAATTAATCTTGGAAGCAATTTGCTTTTGTAGCTTCACTTCTCTGGAAGCAGAAGCAAAGCCCAGGGTTTGATACGGGAGGTGAAAAAAAAAAATCTTTAGAGTGAAGGAAAGACGGTATAGATCTATAGGGTATTTTATTTTAATATCTTACTTTAAAGAAAAAAAATAAGGTTTTCAAAGCTGAATCTGAAGACTTACAGCCAAGAATTGAGGGAAGTAATAAAACTAAACTCTATTCAGTCTCAGATAATTATCAGAGGGAAAAAGAGGCACTTTTTCAACACAAACACCAACACGCATATACAAATCTACCTGTCAGGAGTAAGTAAGCTAAATCAGAGTGTAGAGTGCAGGAACTGGAAAAGATGTGGCTCTCTTTTCCTATTCAAGGTCAATGTCACTTTCTATCTCTTGGTCACATCTCTCTTCATTCCCTTCAACTCTTTCTCTCTGCTAGAACTTACTCTTTAGGATGTATAAAGAGATAGCCTAAATATTTCCTGTTCTCAAACAAAACCGAAGCTTTACTAATACTACTATTGTTTGTATTCCCTTCTACCTATGCCTTATCTGCTCTCCATATCATCTGAACTTCTCAACGTGGATGGAGAGGGAGGAGGAGAAACTTTTCCTATGGAAAGAGAAGTCCACACTTAAGGTCCTGAATTCCTTGCTTCCTCTCTGATGGTGGCTACTACTCCGTGTAAACTCATCTCCTTCAGGTGATATTTTAATTTTCACTTTAAACAAGCACTTTGAGCTCTTACCTTGCTAGACTGTGGATTCCATTTATTGCTATTGTTTAGACCTTCTTAGAACTAACTGTTCTCTTGGTTTTATGATAACAGATTTCTATTTACCCCACCTCTCTTTCCCTTATTCCCCTTTGTTTCTTCCTTGCTCACCATTTTAAACATGGTATTTCTTTTCTTTTTCCTAAGCCCACTTCTTTTGTCCCTTTCCCCCCTAGACAAACTCATGACTTTAGCTATTGGTTGTGTGTAGACAACACTTGATTATACCTTAAAGCAGAACCATTCCCCTGAGATATAATCCTTTATATCCAGGGGTCTGCCTGATATAACTGCTTAAAGGACTCCAAAGCATTTTAAAGTCAGTGAATCCAAGATGGAGTAAATCAATTCCCTTCCTCAAAACATGTTCTCAATGATGTGTTCCCCATCTCAGTGGAGGGTTCTAACAGGATCACCCAAGTCAGAAATATGGAGTCATGATTGATTCGTACAACTTCAATGTCTAATATCAATCAATATTAATATTCAAGTATTTTACTTTAAAAATAATTTATAATCTTTCACATCCTCTCCCTACCCTTTACCAATGTCCAGCTTAAGCTTTAAAGATCTTTCTCGGGGCTATTAGAGTTGTCTCCTGATCTGTCTTTTTGCCTTTATACTAAGTCCATTTAAATCTGTATTTCATGATCCTTATACAATAAATAAATGAATTTAAATCAATGAATAAATTAAATAAAATAATAAATAAATAAATTTGACATTGAACTACTGTCAAATCTGTCTGACTCCTGTCAGTAGCTTCTCTGTGTCTTGTAGTATGCAATTCAAATTTCTTAAGATAGTGTAAAGGGCCCTGCTCCATCTAACTGTATCTATCATCAGCCTTATCATCTTTCCTGACTCACTTCAAACCTAAGTTTTAGCTTTACTAACCTGTTTTAGGTACCTGCAAATTCTACAGCTTCTCATTTGTATGCTCTTCCTACTGAAATGTAGTTCTCTATTCCTTCACTCTATCATTCAGAGAGTTCTTATTCATGCTTGTAAAACCCAATGCTGGGGATAGTTTCTCCACAAGTTTCTCTTTCTCTCCTGGGCTCCAGTAGGCCTACTTCAGTTTGCTTCTAAAGCACTCCTCACAGGTCCTTGCCATGTGCTCAATGAATTATATGTATGAATAACTCAAGAGCAGGGTTATCTTCAATGATATTTCTTGATACTTAGTACATAAGATTTCTTTAGAAAATGTATGCAACTTCTTCAGACTGAAACTATAAGTCACATTTTTTAAAAAAGGTAATATTATAGTTGTTGAAAGTAGTTTTCTTATGAAAAGTTAAAATATTTGACGGCATAAAAATTAACATGGCTTGAAAAATGCAAACTTTTGTTAAAGTGATCTAGGCCACATAAATACAAATCCATGTTCACTTTCTCTGCTTAATCTAGATAGAAACCTGCATAAAAGCATAGCATCTTAACAGCATCTAGGGTCTTAAAGATTATTGAGTTCTATCCTATTGCAGATGGAATCTCCACAACAAAATTCCCACCAATTATTCATCAACACATATGTTAACACCTCCAGTGTTGAAAGACTTACTTCCTCCAAGATGAGCCAATCACACATTCAAGCATTTCCACTGCTTAGTGAGTTTTCCTCAAACAGAACTGGTCTATTTCTCTTCCACTTGGAATTCCTTCAGGAGTCATCTCTCTGGTGTGATAGGATCAGGTCTACTTTAAGATTGCTTTTCACCTTCCTGTAAGGGTTTCTATTTTATGACCCCCGCACTGAGCTGATCACCCTCTAGGATACATTTTCCCCAGTGTCTGTTTCCCAGAGTCAGTTCTGACTCTGGACATGAACCAAATGTTTCAAGAGATTCTGACTGCAAGTAGAAAAAACAGGTCCATCACCTGCTCCATTTTGATGTGACACCTTGATAAGTGTCTCAGAGCTGCCTGTGATCAATATTAGTAGGTTTATCATATTATTGGTACCCTCATTAGAATAATTAATACAAAAGCAGTCTCTTTTGTTTTGATCAGTGGCTACACAGGCCAGGGACCATCATTCACTAAGCTCACTAAGCTACTGTGTTACCCATGACGGAGAACTGCTCTGTGCTACAAAGCACACCAGTTAATCCCCCCCCAAAAAGTTTCTTTTTTGATACCTCCTCCACCCCATTCTCATGCTTTCTATCCTTTTTTGCTACAATCATTCCTGTGGCTTTCTCTTTATGTTTATATTGCCCCATTTTTCTTTCTTCTTTATGATCTACTATTCAAACTCTACTCTCTCTGCATGCACTGTTTTCTACCCTCTCTGACCTCCTTCCTACCAATCAATCATCAATGATTTCAATAAATATGCTTTGAAGTTTAACAATATGCTAGGGTACTGTTAGCACATCCTTATAATAGTCAATGGATGTCTTTATCTTGTCAAATTATGCTAAGGTACTGTTAACCCATCCTTGTAATGGAGCCAATGGATGCTTTTATCTTGCCAAATCAGATGGATGTTATTCAACCCATCAAAGATGAGAAATTGTTTGGGCAAATAGTGAGAGTCAGATAAGGGCAAGTGTACCTGGGGTTAGAGAGAAACACGGATTGCCACCGGAAGTGGGTGAAGGAATATGATGTGAATGGTGATGTGAAAAGCAGTAAGGGCCATAGGAGATGATATCACTCTCCATAATACAAGACTTGTAACAGTCAAACAATAGGTCATATCAACAGAATAAGGGGGGGTTATGAGCAACAAACTAACAGGTTAAATATAATATAGTATATCTATAATTTGGAATATTAGGAAGCCATTAACAAAAAACTTTCCAATAATATTTAATATTTATGAGTACATTCCCAGTGTAATACAAAATGGAAAAAGCATTAAAAACTAGTACAAGAATTCTTTATTATATAACTTGTAGTAACTATAATAAATATATTTAATATTTTTTAAATAAAAAGAGAAAAGAATAGAAATTAATCAGATTTTCAAAATTTTAAGTAATTGGATCCTTGTTCTACATTTCTATATTTTTCATATTTTCTATAGTGTAATAAAATATGCCTTATATTTATGACCACAAAAAATAGATGCTATTAAATATAAGATGGCCCCAGTGACAAACTCAATTAATACCTGAAAAAAACAAGTGAATTATATGTTTCATAGGTTAGTTATCACATGGATCATAACATACAAAAATTGCATTCATAATTTAATTTCATGGTTCATGTCTTAGTACATAAAGGATTACATAATATCAAACATAAATAAACAAAAGATGGTATGTGAATTTAACATCTATCTTTATAGAAGTAGCACCTTTGTGAAAGTAGTACCATCTCCCCCTTCCCTCTTATAACACAGCCCAATGATTCAAGCATAGTTTTAAATAGCATTTCTTGTATTTGAAAAGTTATTGAGTAATCAAACAGTGACCTTTAGTGCTCCGCCAAGAATGCAATTCAGCTTTGTATGGCATCCGAACTAATCAATATCTTCTTATGACCACAAACAAGATTTTTACAACCGAGACCACTGCAGCTAGGGCATCAGACACACCTTTGTTTTCTCTCTTATGCCAGAAATTTGGTGGCTTTGCATAGGAAACCATTTCAAGTAAGGACATCAATTTAGTTCCCTTTTCAAAAAGAACAATGAAGCTTTTAGCTTCTAATTCTATCATGATGTTAAGAAAATAAGGGTGTGTTAAATATCCTTACATTTTTACAGACATTCATTTTGAAGACTGAAAACACATATATGAATCTCTTTTAATCTTTTCTATACATTCAGAATGGATCTTTAGAAATTGGTATGTGTCATACTGCCCACAGGTAAGATCAGAGGAATGCCAAGAGATACTAATACCTATAGCTGTATATTAGTAGGCTGCACTAACTGGTTATCTAACTAGTTACTAAGATAGTTGATTATCATCTTAATAATGACCATATCCTTTCTGTACATCAATACAAATAGATTTTAAAGGGTTACAAGTCACTTGACAATCTGACAGTTTTAGAAATGTAATCCAGGCAAAGATTTTCTGTTGATTTTACCCTGAATGGTCTTCTAGGGCAAACTCAGGTCTCTTAGAAGTTAGGGAGCGGACCACCAGTTGGCTACCCGATGAGCCCTGTTACTGTTGAGAGCATCAAGAACAACTAGCTTTAAATATGTATTTGGACATTTATATATATCCCCACATTTATAGGATTTCCTACATTGCTTCTTGGATAAGACATGCTTTAGGGATTCACCATCAGTAAATACGTTTCAGAATATTACCTGAATATTTCTTTTTAAACATTACAAATGAATGTTTGATAAATTTACCTCAAAAAATAAATATAAATATCAGGAGTAGAAAAGGAGATAGAGCATTACCACCAGCACAAACAACAAAATGGATATTTTAGGAAAAGTTTCATGCTACCAGCTCAATGGACCAAGAAAATGAACCTACAAAGACTAATCATCATCACAAGAAACAAAGATTCATCTTCACAAAAGCATTATTGGTCCTTCTAGCTAATAAGTCTTAGGCAGACAAAGAATCCCTAATGACTCTTACTTTATATATATGAGATTTAAAGAAACCAGATAAAATAAACAAACAAAAAAGTTTTCTGTATTCTGTAAAAGAGCCATATTTCTTTCATGTATACTCTTTTTTTTAAGTATATGTTCTTATAAACGTTTATTTCAATAAACTCTAGATGTCTGGGATGGATTTTATTGCCTAAAAGTGACCAAGCTAGTCAAATTACAAGGTCATCATGTCACTCTGAATTGGAAGATATTTACCTCTCTTCTAACACCTGCTACATCAATAGCCTAAGCTTCTTTAAAACTACTTTAAGCCAGTATCTATTCTGTGTAAGAGAGTTGCATATTTCTCTCAGAATCCTAAGAAAGCCTTGCCCATTTGAATAATTGTGATTATAAGAAATTCTACAGGTAAAATTGCAAAAGTTTGTGGGGGCTATGCTCCAAAAAGTGGATAGAGAATTCTAATAACTAATAATTATCAAGTGCTTGCTGTAGGCATTCCCTGTTATAACGGCTTACAAATATTATTGTTTTCAATACTTAGCCACACTACGGAGTAGGTATTATTATTATTGTTATCCTCATATTACAGATGAGGAAACTGGGACACAAAAAGATTAAAAGATCTGCTAAGCATTGCATATCCAGGAAGTTCATGAGTTGTGTCTAAAATGGACCGTCTATCTCCAAAGCGCACCTAGTAACCACCACTGTCACGTCACCCTGAGCACAATGGCTTCCCTCTGTCCAGGAGCTGTGAGACAAGGGGTCAGCCGCCTGCTCCTCATCATAGTCACCAGCTCCTTTAGACAGGACTAATTTTCTCTGTAGAGATAAGACTCAAGGGGAAAATTTTAACAGCAGCATGTAGGGCTTAGGTTTGACGCCTTTTATCTGCAGGAGTGTGATCTAGTGCCCTCTAGAGGGCAAAAAAGATTATGGGCTATGCAGTTTTTTTATGAATTTAAGTGGACAAATTGCATTGAGAAAGTATGGGCATAGATGTTTGAAAAATATACACCCCTATTATTAAATCTCCCTATCTCTCTCTTTCTCCATTTCTGTCTTTCTCTTTGATGAAGTTACTAATCTTCCTGCAATTTGAAAGGATAATGAGTTCTGGATATTGTGCAAATGAACTGCAGCCAAGATGATAACATTAAAATAAAGAGCATTAGAAAATACACAGTAAATATTAAAATGTCAAAAGTAATCATTTAGGTAGTACAATTTCACAGCTGTATGATTCAAAGAAACCAAAAATGACTTTAAGCATGCTCAAATAAAAGAGAAGATAATTAGTAAAAAAAAAAATCCATTGTTCTTTTGCAGGGAGCCTTGGTATCATTCCAATCGACATGAAATCAGGTCATCTGCACAGTGCACAGAAAAACACACCAAGCACCAAAAACCCATCCTGGTTTTGAAGAAACTGATCTTTGTGGAAACCAGTATTTTGTGGATGCTGAAAATAGAGTTTTTTTTCTTGTGAGTCAGAGAAAAAAATCACTAATATTTTAGATAATTGGTACTCATTAAATGCTTGATAAATTAGTGAATGAATTCTGGTTCCAGTTATACTATAAAGGTCAAATACTCTTTGGTTTTTTTTAATGTATTGTCTAACTTCTCACCCATCTTTGTTGTAGTAATGAAATGAAGATATCCATCATGATGTAACTGTGAGCTGGGGGGATCTAAATTACCTTCATCTGGCACCATGCCAATATACTATAAATGAGGTAATTGTCCTTGACTATAAAATTTGCATTTTCAAGACTTAATTGCTATCATTACATCTTTTCGTAATTCTATTAATTTAACTGAATGGAGCGTTTGGATTTTACGGTTAAAAATTTGCATTAAAACATTGTACATCTAAATAGAATTTTAATATTTTTATCAAAAGCTCTGTGCAGTTATCCCAGAGGAGCTAAATAATTTCTCAAGAAAAAGTAGGAAGCTGTCAACAAGCAGGTTTTATCTTCAGTGATCATTAACAGACCTTCAAGTCACCTGGCAAAAGCTTCATTCTGGGATTTGAGAAATCACTGAGGCCACGTGCTCCATGGAGTCCTTCCAGTCAATCATTAACAGGAAGTCTATTAGCCATAGCCAAGGCATGGATGGATGCCCTTTCCTATGATGGTCTTGGTGTTCAAGGCGTTTCTCTCTTATCTTCAGTGAATGGGTCATTCTATGTCTGCATGTGTTTGACTTCTCTTGGAGCACTGTTCTTAGAGCCCTTTCCCACCCGGAGCAAAGTGTTCCCATTTGCATGTCTGATCTTCCAGCCAGGGTCCATTGCACAGACTAGTTAGGAAAGTGTTATAATTCTCAGTGGGTTATGAAGTTGAAGTTGAATTTTTATTAACAATTTTCCAACCATTTAGACCTTGAAAACTGGCAGTGTCTTGGTTTGCAGAACTGAGGTTGGTTAAAAATCAGAAGAGGACTGAAGCACAATTTCACAATAAAGTTGGAAGTTTGAGTAAAAACTCTGAAGCAGCCTTTGTTTTGAAATATTTTCAGGTAGTAGAGGTTTCTGCTCACACCACTAGCTGTAGGGACGAGAGTTCTAACTCACTTTTATACCAGGTGTTGATAAAATGAAAGTTCCTGTGGCCAGGATTCTCACCTGGCCCTGGCTGGCTAGCTCACTACACACGTGTGGGCAATACATTGCTATTGACTCTATACAAAGAGCTCTGCCCAGTGCTCTGGGTGACACGGTGGCATGACTGCAAGTCTTCAGGAGAGCACAGCAGAGGCTGGAGTAGTGGCAGCACTGAGGACAGAGATTGAGACAGCTGTGTGGGTAGAGAGGCCCAGAGGCAGAGACCAGCTTGCTGCATGCAGACTTGCTCTGAGTGGATGGGATTTTAGTGATTGACCTGCCATCATGGAAATAAAGTTGGGTATAACCTTTTCACCCCAAGAATGTCCTACTGTCATTCCTGTATCACATTGAATCCATAGTGAACATGCCTGGTGCTGAAACCCATTGGCAAGACACCAGGAAAGGTGACAAATATTTGTAGAAAGGGGACCAGGAAATTCCATTAGGGACACAAAGGATTTAGGCATACTTTCTGCTAAAGACTCATTTTGAAGACGGAACTGAAGCCCAGAAAAGACTTCCTTTTGGTCAGTTGCACAGACAGAATTCCTGCTACCAGCATATACTTCCTGTTGCTGCGTTGTACTTTCCTTCGATGCCCAAACTTGTTTCCTGAGGAGAAGCATTGCGGATTATGAAGGAAGCAGCCAAGCCTGGCAAGGTTTGATGAGAAGTAGTTGAAACTTGCCCTGGATGCTGGGGTTAGCTCCTCATTGGCCAATCTTTCCACTTCATGGGTCTCCCTCTAAATAATTCCAGACCCAGCCTCTGAAGCCCAGTAAATTGAAGGGTGTTTGTCTAGCCAACCACGAAGCTATTGTGTGTCACCAAGGTTTCTTTATCCACCAAACTGACACACCCACAGATTTTAGACGTGATAGCACTTTCAATTCACTCAGAGGAACTAAGTATGACAACTCCCATCTCAAAATAAATTCAGCATGCTCTCACTGGATACGTAGGGCTGTGCTGTCCTCCCGAGCACACTGTAACGGATCTCCTTAGTAGTGGCTTCAGGTGTGAGTAATATATGAAAAGAGAAACATTGCATTAATAAGCATATATGAAACATAACTGTTCCTATTCAAAGATTCAGTATGGGCCGTTTTGGTTGAATCGAACTCATTTGGATTATATAACCCATTGACCAATACTGATGGAATCAAACAATTATTTATGGGTTAATATTTACAATAAAGATGTTTCTTGCTCCAACAGGAAATGAATTTCCTTATCTTTGCCTTTTTTGCCCCAAATCTTTCCCACAATGTGATTAGTCATAGCACAGCACGCATTGTGCTTTGTATCCTTAATGAACGATCTTTTTTTGAGATTTCCCATTCAGAAAAAGGCACATAATAATCACATATTTATTACCACCATGGCCAAGTGAAAAGACTTTATGTGAACTTCGCCTCTATTTCCCCCTCCATCATTTACTGAATACCTCAACTCAAAGAGAGTCAAGTCAATATAATAAACATTTATTGAACTTCTGTATTCTAGGCAGTGTACCAAGTGCTGGTATCTTAGAAACATGAACTATCTCCCTCTGTCTAAAGAATATATCCCCCACCTCTGAATAGTTGTAGCTGTTATCATTTACCTGTCTCTTCTATGCTACTTTCAGGGTTTTTATTTGTTCATTTTAATTATATTCCAACTCTCAACCTATTTTCTAAGGAAGGTGGAGTTTGAAAGAAAACCTTATTCTTTATATTCTGGCCAGTGTGCACCTATATCCTGCCTGACCTGATTCACTCCCCTTGTCACAGTATAATTAATAATAGCATGTCTTTTCACCCACTAATATGCTCTGCCTTGGAGGATGAATTCTGTCCACACAACACAGTACTTGACTTGTTGTTCGCTTAGAAACCAAGTAGAGAAACGGTAGAGCATCATGACCCCAGCACAGGCCAAAGGATCACAGGTTAATCCCTTAAATGCCCCATTCAGTTTCTTAATCTGCAAAATAGACAAAGTGAGACCAGTGCCATAGAGTTGCTCTAGGACCAAAGGGTTTCAAATGTTGGCAAGCAATTTTCAAAAATAAAGCACTCTATAACCATTCCAATAAATTGTAGTTGGTGACAATGATACAGGCAGCGTGAAGAGCTGCAGATCTCAGGAATGGAACGAAAGTGCATCCCGTCTAACCCAAATATTTAGGTCTTCGCTCCCCAAATCTAACGAAGCAGTTAGTCGACTACAGCTGAGTAACAATAAGAGTAACGATGGCAACAGTCACACCTCTCACTGATTGTATCTGTACTATGCATCATGCATCCCATCAGTTGTGGTATATATGCTGTTAATAATTTTCATACTTTACATGTGGAGTTCAGAGGTTGAATAATTTATAATGGGCACAAGTTAAGGAATGGCTGAGTTAGATTTCAAATCAACACTTCCCACGATTCCCACTGCCTTTTGCTGTGTACCTCCCTGGTGGGAAATTCCCAGCACACATATAGTAAGATAAACACATGCTTTTGCACACAAATACACACATGCTATCACACACATACGTACATACATACACAATACCAAGTTGCTAAACAATATAACAAAGAATATATGCACACACTTTAAAAGGTTCCCTGTCCAAACCAAAACATTTTAAAGTCTTGATTTCCTCAAATACAAGTTTAAAAACAAACTTTTTTGGGGGGATTACCAAGGGTTCTTCCTACAATCACATTTAAAATGTTCTCTAGCAAAGTGTTCCCTTTGAATACTTAATTGGCATATAGTTTAAATAATTGTTGTTTGTTATTTTAGGTGATTTTTATTTAAATAATGACCAAATATATACTATAATTAATTTTCAATTCAAAAGTATATGTTAACCTTCCATTAAGTAGAAAATTAACTATTATTTGCATGTCTCTACTGCTGTGTTAAGTTCTTGGACTGCATTATTTCCTCCTTCTTTAAAAATAACAGTCAGTTCTTTTTATTCAAAATTTCTTTTTTAGGCAGGAGCAATATGCTTTCTCCACATTTCATTTTATTTATTAGGCATTTCAGTTACTTCATTTAACTGTTAGAGCTGTCAGCTTTTTGTGAAAAGGCATGGAGACATCATAGTAATAATTTAAACTCTTTTCTGCATGAAATATTTTATATTTTTTTCTGAATCCTTAAAAAATTAAAATTATCAACAATACACCACACAACACTGCAGTTTACACACTATTTGAAGAGATCACTTTAAACTACTTGTATTAAAATCATCTGTTCAGTTCCATCTCTCAGCAGTCTGGCTGTTAGGCATCAGGACCAATCTTGCCAATGATAATCAAGTATATTGTGCTGTGAATTGCTCTTCTCATACACCACTGCTAGTAACAGGCTTCAGGAGGGGATGATAGCTATTCACCATGATATGTTGAAGGTCAAATACAATAATAGTGCAAGTGTCATTTTAAAACTGAAAATTATGGATTTTTCCACAACTTCTCTATGCCAGGAACTCTACTATGCATTGGAGATAAAAGTAATAATTAAAACAATTAACCATTGTCATTATCATCTTGTGCCCTCAAAGAACTTAAGTGCAGGAGGAAGATTAATGAAAAAGAATAATAAAGTGCACTGTGATAATTGCTATGACAGTGGTAGACATGAGATTCTCTTGGCCTGTGGATATAGGAGAGGCCTGAAACCTAGACTCTTAGGCACACTGTGGGGTCACCTTTTTAGATAGGGTGATTCAAGCTCAAACTTCAAAATAATAGGTGGGATTCAGACTCAAGATGGCAGCATGAGTAGGGCAGTGGAAATCTCCCAAAACCATATATATTTTGAAAGTACAGCAAATATAACTATTCCTAAAAGAGAGACCAGAAGATACAGTACAAAAGCCAGGCTACATCTACATCTATGAGAACTCAGCATCTCACGAAAAGGGTAAGATACAAAGCTGTGACCCGGTGGGATCCGAGCACTCCCCCGACCCCAGCTTACCAACAGGAGGAAAATAATCAGAATGGGGAGGAGGTGGAAGCACAGGACTGCTAAATAACCAACTCTTGTAATCTGCACTGGGAGCACAGACACACATTGCATGGTGTACTGGATATTAGAAAAATGGAAAAGTAAAATCTGAGATGGAGACTGTGAGTGGATCCCCATAGTCAGCTCCCCTGGGACAAAAGAGAAGTGGGTGCTTTAAAAGTCTTAAAGGGACAAGGGTTTAACAGGTGAACAAAATTGTTCTGGTACACTCAGCCCAGCAGGCTGGATTCTTAAGGTACTTCAGGCACCCTAAACATACAAAGAGTGGAGGAGGAAGAATATGTGCCTAGCACATAATAAACATTCAATAAATGCGCGCTCTTATTATATCCAGCACCAGGGTCAAGACAGGTAATCTTGTTGGCACTCAGTAAAATTTGTGAATGTTTGACTCAAATAATGACATAACATTTCATATAAATTCATTTTAATAAAATTACCCCCAAAAAAGTCATACCTGAAAACAAACTCAGACATTAGTGTGAATGAAATGGACCCACGTGAGAACTACACGATGAGAAGTATTCAACAGCAAACCGTGTTTTAAGGGGGGAAGTTCCTGCCTGTGGGCTGTTGCAACAAGAGCTCAGTAAATAACTTGCCTGTGACAGAGTGAGAAATTGTCACAATGGAAAAACTGCAAGGTGTCAGAGATCACTTGAAATATTGAGTCACGAGTGCTACTTCCAGAGATACAATACCTTCAGCTGTTTTTCCCTTGTACTTAAAATATCAAAATAGCAATGATGAGACTTACGATTTTTATCAAGCCTCCCCATTAAAATCCCACCTCTCATCACTCTAGTCAAATGTCACAACAAGAGTGACTTTGATATTCTGCCACCACATGTGTTGAACTAGTCTGGTATAAAACTTCACCCCTGCAGACAAAAGTCTGTATGTTTTACAACAGCTAAGTGGCTTGCTGAGTCACTAGCCTGCATCTGGTTATCGGATGTAGACCCGTTTGATACATAGGTCCAGTGACTGAGTCCATGAGGCAAAGCGTCTTTATTGTCTGGACTAGCTGCTATGAAAGGGTGCAAAGAACAGCCAGCATCCAAAGCTTGCTCCAGAGGGTCAATGCATATATCAGCACTTCGTTTGTGAGGACAGTAGTCCCTTCATTTTACAAGGTCTAGGACACTGTGCTGTTCCGCATGTGCATGTGACAGACTTCTGTCCAGCATGGCGAGACCTATTTATTCTGCCATTAGTGGTGAATGATTTGCCTTTTTCAACAACTTTGGAAAAACTCTTTTATCCATGTAACTTGTATCACTTGGACAACAAAAGTAAAGGGTTTATTCTTTTATTTCACAATTTCTTTACAATTATATTGATTACCTTTTCAAACGCTTATTGGCCGTTCTGTTTTCTAATTGTTTCTACTGCCTGTTTACATATTTTATAATTTGTTAAATTTCCTTACACATTAGAGATAATAATCCTACCTTGGTTCTTCATATCTTTTTCTTCCCCAGTCTGTGGCTAATCCTTTCATTCCCCTTATATTGTCTTTTAAAATACTTTTATTTGGAAATCATCTAAAACATGCAGAAAAGCTCTAAGAATAAGAACAGTACAAAGAACACCTGTGCATATTTTACTCAGACTTATTTATTAAAATTCTACCCTATTTATATGCATTGGTATGTGTGTACATATTCATGTATATATATGCAATATTTTGATATATGGAAGCTCTTAATTGTAAGGTATTAAAATTTCCCAGCTTTCTTTTCATGGTTTGTGCTTTTGAACTTTGTTTAAGAAATTGTTCCTTACTATATTACTTACTATATATTCTTTTAGAAATTTGAGTTTTGTTTTTATAAGTGTCAAATATTCACACTTTTCTGTAAATGGTATGAGGTAAAAATTTCATTCTATTTTCTTTCCTAGAGATTAAAAAATGTTCATGTTACTATTAAGTACATCAGTCATACTTTCATATTGATTTATAACATACTTCTGTCAAAGGAGATCTCCATAACTGTATCTATATCTATGCATACACATGAAAAAGTGAACAAAGGAACACAGCAGAAACTGCAGAAAGATACCTCTCCTTCTATATACACAAATAAATACATGTATACACACATGCATATTTATATGTATGCATGTACATATATAGTATGTATATGTTTATACTGTGTGTATATATGTATGCACATAAATACATATATAGTACAGATAGAATCTATACGCAGATACTTATCTCTACTATATATGTACAGACATGTATACCTATACCATACCTATACATATGTCTGTACATATATACACATATGTATGTGTTTAAGTATGCATGTGTGTATATATATGTATCTGTATATACGTTTATATGTATAGATACATGTCTGCTTATACATACAGTATATATGTATAACACATACAGTATATATGTATAGACACATGTATGTGTACATATATAATTATAGTATGTGTGTGTATGTAAATACATGTATTGTTACCTGCTTCTGCAGTTTTTGTTTCAGTTGGCTCTGTTCAGTGATTGAACTAAAAATATACTGTTTTAAAGACTATATCATCAAAACGTCTTCATAAATTTCTTCCACCTTGCTACTCTTCCGTCATGTTTTGGCTGCTTTTGCCATTTAATATCCAGCCACAATTACATTTTAAACTGCAGATTGTTAAATTCCACAAAAACTTCTGTGGTGTTTTATTAGCTTTAGTTTAATTTAGCAATTAATTTATAAATTATGGTATCTTTTCTTTTCTTTAATTTTTTTTATTATCAAATGCACATCACAGTGGTTCAACGGTCCCCCTCTCCTCCACCTTCACCCACCCCCCTCTGCTGTGGTAACCACTAGTCACTTCTCAGCGTCTATGAGTCTAATGCTGTTTTGTTCCTTGTTTTGCTTTGTTTTTATGTTTCATAAATAAGTGAAATCATATGTTATTTGTCTTTCTCTGCCTGGCTTATTTCACTGAGCATAATACCCTCTAGATCCATCCATGTTATTGCAAATGGCAGGTTTTCTTTTCTTTTTAGGGCTGAATAATATTCCATTGTGTATATGTACCAACCTTCTTTATCCACTCATCTATTTATGAACAACTAGGTTGCTTCCATACCTTGGCTATTGCAAACAGTGTGGTGATAAACATAGGGGTGCGTATGTCTTTTGTAATCATGGATTTTGTTTTCTTTCAGATAAATTCCTAGGAGTGGAATTACTGGGTCAAATGGCATTTTTAGTTTTTTGGGGGGATCTCTGTACTAAAATACCTTCTTCACTGAAGATATGATAGTGTTGTTCCTTATATCATTTTGCATGAAAAATGTCAGTATTATGTAATGAGTAAGCTCTGGTTCTGCTGACAAACTGGGTATAGATTTGTCTTGGTATTCATTAGCTTTACGGCATTAGAAGACTACTTAACATTTGGGTGTCTTCATGTGAAAGTGTAATAACAATCATTTCTAGGTCATAAGATTATGAAAATTAAATAAGATCATACCTACAAGGGGCTTACAACAGTGTTTGGTTTATGACAAACATGGAATGAATGTTTACTATTTTTATTAGTACTTGGCTTTGCCTTTTATTCATTGACGTAATTGGGAAATAATCTTACCTTTTTCAAAACTTGCAAAAGTAGAATGCCAAGGATTTTTTGCCTGACCCATTTGAAAGCATGTGGCCAACGTCATGCCACACATTTTAGTGTATATTTTTATAAGCAGACTTTTTCTGACATCTGATTTTTGAAAGCAGATTTTTTTCCTATAAGATCAAAATCAGATAATTAACATAGATATATTCCAACTATAAACCTCAGATCCCATTCAAGTTTTCCTAATTGTTACAAAATGTCCTTTGTAGCAAAAAAAGGAAACAAAAATGGAGAAAAAAAGAAAAAAAAATCAAGTTCAAAATCATGAGTTGCTTTTAATTACCACATCTTTTAAGCCTCTTTCAATGGGGAACAGTTCCTGGGTCTTTACTTGACTTTAATGTCTTTGACATGTTTTAACATTATCAGCCAGTTATTTTGAAGAATGCTCCTTAATTTAGGTTTGTCTGGTTCCTCATGAATAGATTCAGGTTTCAAATCCTTGACAGGAATATTTTAGGAGAGATACTGCATTCTCACCGCTTCCTATCAGGGGCACACAGCCAGTTTATCCCATTACGGATGATGTTCACAGAGGTCACTTGATTAAAGAGGTATCAGCAGGCTTCTCCATATAAAGTGACTGTTTTCCTTTTGTGATCAAGATGGCTTTATACTGTTGCACTTTAGCTAAGCTGGAACTTTGGTTCCGAGAATTCCTTTGTCTGTTGTAAGGTAGAACGGGCTCCAGGAGAAATCTGGTGAGACCTGAATGGCAGGAGGGAAGCAGCGCCATGTTCATGATCCGGAGCTTCGGGTAGTGCAGATGCTGTGGTAGCTCGTGAAAATTCTTGAAAACCTACTTTCCCACCTGGTTGACACGAGCCACCATCAGAATGCACAGCTCTGCTCGCTGCTGCTGGACCCGTGGCAGGTGACTATTTCTTCAGCTTTAGTTTTGTGGCAAGGGGCCTGAGTTTCTCCTTCGTCACTGATGGAGATAAGATCACTTCCTTAGCAGCTTTGCAGGCCGCGTGGGACTGACACTGGCGCGTTCCCGCGGGGTGCAGAGCTTCCCTGCCCTCGCCACCTCACAGCCCTCTTCCCTACCCGCCCGCCCGCTCAGCTGACTCCTGGCCTCGCAGCAGAGGCAGACGCAACAGCCTTGTGCAAACTGTGTACCCGGAACCCTCGCCTGCATAAGTTTAAATCTCTACAGACTTTTGGCTTGAAATTCAAATTATACTCATGGTTTTCTAGATAAATTGACAGATATAAATACTTGTGTCTTTGGTTCACTTAGGGTTTGATCAGAGAAAGAGAAGTAGAGGGGGGACATAGAATGAGGAATTTGTTGTGCAATGAATTGCACAGTAATATTTGGCTTATTAAAGTAAAACAAAAAGCCAAGAGCACTAGTTATGCTTAAATATATTGCTCTGCACCATTCTGTGTACTGCTTTTCCTAGCTCTCTAATGTGAAAATGTTGGAAATTCCCAAGTGATCTCCCATTTTTCCTTTACTGTTCTTTTTTAAATTATTTTAAATCTCTCTTTGAATTCTTTTTGGACTCCTTAACATTATCTTGCAATTCAATAATTCTCACTTCTGTTCTATATAGATTAAATTCTATCTCATATATTTTACTGGAATTGTTTTTTTTTTTTTTTGAATACTCAGTGAGTTCTAGACCAGATTGTTCTGCCACCTACCAGCTGTGTGACCTTGGAT
This sequence comes from Manis javanica, assembly GCF_040802235.1. NCBI lineage: Eukaryota > Metazoa > Chordata > Mammalia > Pholidota > Manidae > Manis > Manis javanica. The sequence continues at coordinate 4,864,947 of NC_133171.1, forward strand.
AAGTTCCTTTTTCATTGTATCTTAGTTTTCTATTATTTAAATAAGGATAATAGCACTTGCCTTATGGGATTACTGTTGGCCTCACCATTGGTTATCACTGTTATTATTATTTTACTTTAAGGTTTTACTTTTTCCTGTATTACAAGTTACTTCATCATTAAATCCACCTGTTCTTGTTTCCTTTATGATTTTTTTTATAATTTGAAGTCACTCAGAGAAAGATGAATACCATATAGATTCACTTAGATGTGGAATCCAAACAACAAAACAAATGAACAAACAAAACAGAAATAGACTCATAAACCCAGAGAGCCAAAGGTGGGTCACTGTGGAGGTGGGGGGGTCTTGAAGTAGGTGAAGGGGATAGGAGGTACAAGATTCTTCAAATTATAAATAGTTTAGTCATAAGGGTGGAAGTATAGCATAGGGAATATAGCTCCTAGTGTTGTAATGTCTCTGTATGGTGACAGATGGTAACCACACTTGCCATGGAGAGTATTTAGTAGTATATCTAATTGATGAATCAATAAGTTGTTCATCTGAACCCAATAAAATAATTGTCTATGAACTATATTTCAATTTTAATAAAAAGAAAGAAAAAATACCTAGAACCCATGTTTCCCTTTTGAACATATAAAACATGTAAAAAGCCTTGTTAGATACATCTATATAGTTATTTTCATCTATCATGGGTTTTTCCTCCAACTGATTTTGTTAACTATCTTTCTTAACCTTCTTAAAGTATTCATATGCTTTACTAATTTGTTTTATATGCTAGTATTGAGAGGAAGTGTCCACCAATTTCATTCCTTTTCTGTGCTGATACCTCCTTGTCCACAAATTTTCTATTTAATCCAGAATCAGGTCAAGTCATAGAAGCAGGTTTCCTGACTCAAAGTGCTTCTGGGAATATCATATATCCAGTTACAGAGCCAGAGGGCAGTTTGAGTTAGTTCCTAATAGAAAAACTGCAGTTGTGTCTCTTGATTTATAATTTTCTAAAAATTGTAGCTTCAGACAGTGGTTGTCAATGACTTGTCCAGTTTCAGGCTTCAAATTGTGAGGGGGTTTTCTTTTTCTCTAAGTATACATAGAGTATGTTTAGTCTCCATTTCCTTTTCAGAAAACAAACTTTCAGCTGCCACTGCCTGAGTTAGAATTTTTATTCCTTCTTATGTTTACATCCCCTTTTTTTGCCAAGATGTTTTTTGATCTTGCCATTTCCTTTTAACTTTTCTCATTTTATTAATTTTAATGATTATGAACTTACTATATTTTTTATTTATTTTTATCTGCTATTTCCATGTATTTGAAACTTGATTTGCCCACTTAATTTCCAGGTATTTATTTTTCTACTGTCTATATTTTCATTCAATTTTCCATTTAAAAGTTGACATAAATTGTCATTGGTTTGGCTTTTTACATAACAGACACCCAACATGGACACACACATACACCCACACCTAAACATAGATCACTCACCCTGGCTCAGAATACTGAACATATGCAATTTAAATACAATATTAAAAGAGAGTAAAATTGTGTAATTTGCAACAACATGGATGGACCTAAAGGGTTTCAGGCTAAGTGATATAAGATAGAAAGAAAACGACATATACTCTATGATTTCACTTACATGTAGAATCTAAAAAACAAACAAACAGCAATAAACCCATAAATACAGTGAACAAACTGGTGATTGCCAGAGGTGAGAGGTGTGTGCTTAGGGGTGAAATAGGTGGAGATAAACAGGTCTAAACTTCCTGTTATAAAATAAGTCTTGTAAAGTACAGCATGGGGAATATAGTTAATAACTTTGTATGGTGACAGAGAGTAACTATAGCCACCCTACTGAGCACCACGTAATGGATATAATTGGGGAACCAAAATGTTGGACACCTGAAACTATATAATATTGTGTGTCAACTATACTTCAATAAAAAATATAATATTAACAAAGTAATGCTTATATTCTCTCAACATATTAGGAACTAATTACAGTTTTGCCACTTTTTTTTTCCAGTTGAGTTTTAAGAAATATGCAAATGCGTTCCAAGATCTTAAAGAGGATTCGTAGCAGATAAAATCTATAGTTAACTGAGTTGGAGGAGACTTTTACCCTTGAGGAAACAACAGAAGCTATTAGTACAACTTAAGCTCAAATGGATATGCTATGTTCATTTTATGAATACCAGAAATTACTACGGCTTGGTCCAATTTTCTTTTAAAATGAAAGACCACATTTCAAATGCTTGGAAGTTCTGTTTTGTCAGACAAAAGCTAGAAAAAATATTGTCACTTCTACAACTGCCAAATCTCTATTATTTTTTCATATTTTGCAAGATTATAGAATGTTAACAGGTAATGATTTTAGTCATAATTCCACATAATAAATGGCACATACCAAAGTGATGTGCTTGCCCACCAAACTGGGATTTGCAAACACAAGTAGGGAAATGAATATTGCGGCACTTTTCTGAGCACTTCATTCTGTTACTAAAAAAAAAAAGATTATCCAAAAAAGATGATTTTTAGATTGCATCTTTGATCCTAACCCTCTCCCAGGTGTGGGCTATTTACATAAGAGAGCTGACCCAGGATTTTCTTAGATCCTGTTTGAAAGAGTTTCCTAAAGGAACACAGAACAGTTAAGTGCAGTGCCATATGATAAACGCTATGATGGTCGTGGGCATGAGATTCCTTGGCACTGTGCACAGAGAGGCTCAGGCATGGGCTGCTAGGGCCACCTTATTCAATATGGTGGTTCAAGTTCAGTCTTGAAGGTAATGGGTACAGGTTAGGGTTTGAAGCAAGAGGACAACTGTTCCCACCTGTGGGGGAAGTAGCCAAGTGACCTCAAGGAGGATGCATTTGCCTAAATCAAGGGAACAGCCCAGGAGGAATCCCCAATAGCATAGGAGGATGGACTCAAAATGACCCACAAGAGATTGGTGGAATATCTGCATGTTCAATGAGAGCCAACAGTATCTCACAACAGTGCTTATCTACTAAGACCTTTCTGTTCTTTTCCCCTATACCCAGCCTTCTCTTTCCCTCCTTTATTGGACCATCCTGGAGGGTCAGACACCAAGCTCAGCAAGATGGGAAACAGGAGTAAAAGTATCAGGCATGGGCAAGGGGAAAGTAATTGACTTAGAACTACAACCACAGGAATAAGGGAAGAACAAGCCTCACAGAATACATATTAAAGGATGTAGAAGGTCAAAATAAATTATTTGGTGATTGTTCTCCACAAGTTGTGTTTCTTTGCTGTAACATTGATACATGTAAATGAATTCATGATACCACCTATGGCTGTTGTGAGAATCAAAAAAGGGGCTATGCACACACCTGCCTTAAAGGAAGAGCTTGCTATTACATCATTTTAGTATTCTTCTTTCTTACGTTTACCATATTCAATTACATGACTGGGATGGAGAACTGGATAGATTAAATGGAGAAACAAATCATGAAGAATATTTGGAGGTGGGAAACCCCATTGATCTGCTAAGTATGCACCTTATATAGGGAAGGCCCACAAGAAAGGAGGGAGGCTGAGAGTGGCTGGGGGTATGGGAGAATGAAGTCACCATGACCCAGGGACAGTGGGAGGTCTCCCCAGCCGCCAGGTCTCCAAGACTGAATACCACACAGGCCATCAACTTGGGCCTGCGTAGTCAGTTCATCCATTCTGTCTTTTGTTTACTTGTTTAGCTAAAAATATTTGGTATTTTCTATGCAAGTCTCTGAGAAATAATGCCAGAGGTCAGAGGAGGAGAGACTATACTCCTGTTAGAAAAATCACTCACTGTCAAGTTCAATTTTTCCCCCTTATGTTCTGTTAAATGACTCAGGTTACAAAGACTCTTTCATGAATATGTGGTATTTAAGGATATAACTCATATTCTGGACATGATTGTAGATTTTTCACATGAAGATAAAAGGGATGAAATGCATGCAAAACAATAATGGACCACTACTGCTGAAGGAGGTCTGTGAAATAACGGTGGGACTCTCGTTTCTATGGCAATATGTTTATCACTTTGGTGCACTTTGTGATATTTTAGAGCCAAAATGTTATAACCAATCAGGATAATGTTCCAATCTATATATTTTCCAATACATCTATCAATTCACTTTACACTGCATTTTTTTCTCTTAACATACATAATTAGTTAACTGAAAATTTTGTACTGAACTGATAAGATTATATGATATCATTTGGATACAATCAAGCATATATCATGTCCATTAGTTAATTCAGTTACTCAAAAGGACATTTTCCTCTTCATTATAAACCTGGAAGCAGCTATCTTGTGTTGGCTTTAAAATAATAATGTGTTTATAACATTTAGTTTACATTTCTCCCAGGAATCAGTGCACTTACTGAAAAGGACACTTCTTTTTCAATATGTCTCTCTCTATATGGTAGTTGTTACATTTATAGTAACCATCTACAAATAATGTTTCAGTATTTATGTTTGCTGTTCTGCTATATTGTTTTTCATTGATCTGTTTTTACAGAGACTGATGGTAAGGGCTATGGGACATTGAAATTATTTTGAACTTCTGTTTATTTAAAATATATCACTACATTTAGTCATGGTTTGAAATATATTTCCAGGAGGTTTTAGTCAATGTTTAGAGGTTCATATTTTCCTTCAATAGGAAATAATACTCTCAATGAAAATATTTACCGCATGAAGTTGGCATAACCTGAATATGGCAGGCTTGATGGTATTTAAAAGGGACTGGACTGGGGCAAAGGTTGAATAGATATATCAGTGAATATCATCAGGGATGGAGATCGTTATAAAATAAAATTCCTTATTCCTATGATTGTGTACATGACTAATTGTACCAATCACAGTATCTAGAGTTTTTACTATTTTTGTTTCATCTGATCTTCAAGGAAGCTGGTGTTCTGCATTTCCCTTCTGATACCAATTGTATGGATGCTAATTTTATTTATGCCCTGTGAAAAAAGTGACTACACAAAGGAGATGAATAACAGGTTAGAACCAAATTAATGCTATTACTCATAAATTGGAGGGGTTGATACTTAGAATATGATTAATTTTCTCACATAGTTTTTAAATATCACCCCAAACAGGAAGTATCTTAGACTAGAGCTCTGTGATGCATACATTCTGCTTTATTTTGGACTACCTATGTTTACATGATGTAAAAATATTTGCTTTGAAAATAATGAGCTATTTATTTAGTCACTGGGCTAAATGAAAAGTCACGGACTTACATATTTATATGAAAATAGTTTGACTAATGGCAAAATATATATGCTCTGTTCTTGTCACCTGAATATTTAGGTGTTATTTTAAACCTGTTTTATGTATATGTATATGTGTTTATATACATAAAGCTGTTACACATGTGCATGTGTGAACATATCCAGTATACATGTACACACACACACACTATTACATATATAATGGTTTTACGTGTCCTTCAGAATGAATTAACTCCAAACAGGATTTCTTAGAGAATATCCTATTAGGAAATGGATCACTCAGGATTTCAATACTCAGTCCCTAAATACGATTTCTCAGTCTCCTTTTTCCTCAGCTCTTTATTGCTCTCTGAAGTTTTATTTTACACAACAACTGTAATCTTCATCAGGCTGACTGAGGCTCAGGTAGAACCTCATGATGCCACTTTGCTAAACTATGCAAAGTAGTGGGCAGAACAAGCCTACTCTAAAATGATATGTTCCACAATCAATGTCATTTCTGTATTTCATCATATCTTACATTATTTAAGTCTGGCCACCCTGACAGATCTAACAGTTTGAACTACTGAAATGAGACCCACTCTGATAAAAAAGGATCATCTAGAACGTGTTTATAAACGATGGCTGGAGTTTGATCCCGTATTAATCATCTAAGTACTGCAGGGCGTCTGTTCAGTCATCAGCCCTCTGACTCTTCCTTCGGGCAAGTCGAGACATTAGAGGGCTGTGTATTAGAACACACCCAAGGCTCAGTGTATTACCCACTGAGTCACACGGAGTATAGTATGTATTATTCCACTACACTATTCAGATTAAATAGACATGTTGGGTAAATGTAAGGTATATGGATTGTAAAGCAAAAGGGATAACTCAAATCCTGTACTTACCCAGATAGGTGTTTTAAAAATAGCATTTCAGGATACCTACACACCTAGAAGAATTATTATCTTGAGTAAATACCTATATTGTCTCTTCAACGATCATCCTTGGACCACAGATCCAATCTTTTTTCCAGTAAAGAAGTACTTGATTCTTAATTTTACTTCATATTTGACCTAGAAAAACATATTTTCACTTGCATTCTAGTCTTGGGGATGTAGAAGAAGAGCAAAAGTAGTAACCAAGGTCAACTGTTTCTACAACCAAAGTTTTCTTACATTATTTGACATAATATTTAAAATACCAAAATTTGAACAAGACTCAGGAGAGATCACCAGAATATCTTACTCTGAGTTGACAGTAACTCATCCACTCATCTCCTTGCTCACCCATTCATTCAAAGAGCACTCTCTCTCTCTACCAGGCACTGTGACTGTAGGCAGACCATTTACACATCCCTGACGAACGTGCAATAATATTTGATAATCTAAAGACCATGATAGGGTGATTGGCATGTGGAAATAGAGAAGCAATGGCATTAAGTTCACTTCCAGGTTTCACCTAGGGCTAATAAGGTTTATCTGAGGTCTTCTCTGTGAAGTCCTGAAAGGAAGTGAAATATACAAGAGGGCCACACACCCCCAGTGGCCTAGCTGCCTCCACATTTTTAACTCCATTGAAAGGAATTAAGGCCACTCAAACACTGCATGCTTTTCAGAACAAGGCAAGTTTAGTGTAAAAAACCTGAGAAGTGAGTAACTTTAATTTTTTATAATAGAACAAGTGAGGGAATGGAGAACAAGCAACAAATAATTCAGCTCTAATTCCACAGAAAGAGGGAGGCCGAGAGAGAGAGAATGGAAGCAAGTCTTTTTGCAGTTTCAGAAGCCAAATCTCTGGGCTCAGGAACAGATCGGGCCGGTGAGAGGCTGCTGGGTGGAGCCGGCCCTGTGTTGTCTCTGTTCGGCTGGTTGCTGTGTTGTCCCGGAACGCTGACTCACATGTGAGAAAACAAGGAGATGATTCTGCGCCCAGAACACTGTCATCCCGCAACCTCAGCCCCACGGGGTGTCTGGCTTGCACTGGCCCACAGCCTGCCATTCAACGGGAGGCCCATTTGCGGCCAACACCCCATGTTGGCAGCAAAACAAGATACCAGTCTCTCAACTCAAACTTGCTGTTTGTGCTGCATCGGCCTCTATTTAAAGCTGATCAATCCTGGGAGCGCCCCTGTCATTTATAAACTGCGCTTCCCAGAGCTGTATTTTTAAATAGGGAACTGCTTACAATAGCCATTTACAACTGTATGCTGTTTAATTAGCCAGCCTGGGCAGTGCTGCAGGCATAGATCACTTTGCTTTAGAGATTTGAGAATGTTAATAGTACAGTATATCATTTTAATTATTACTGGATTAATGTTGTGTCTCAAAGAACACCTAATGCAAATCATGAGAAATGGCCTGAAGTGACCCAAAGGTCGCGCATTATTAGAAAAGTGATAGTTCCGAAGCTTAAGTGTAAGGACATTTTCTTTGTTCAAATGTCAGTTAGCATTCAGGAGTGAGGCTTTGTGAAAAGAAAGCTTTGGCTTCATTTATTGGTAGCAGCATTTGCAGTTCAGGCTCAGAAAGTCCAAAAAGTTGAGCTAGAGCTTCCTGTCTAATGTGGTGGTCACAAGGCATACGTGCTAACTGCCACTTGGAGAGGGACTCATCTGAAGTGAAATGTGCTTTAAGTGTAAAATACACAGAGGATTTAAAAAAAAGAATGTAAAATAGCTCACTAATATTTTTTTCATGTTGGTCAAGTGTTGCAATAATAACATTTTAGATCTATTTAGGTAAATAAAATATATTATTAAAATTAATTTCACGTGTATCTTTTTAATTTTTTAATAAAGCTACTAGGAAATTGCAGATTTCATAGGTGTCTCATATTTGTGCCTCAGATTATGTTTCTTATGGACAAAATTGGGCTGCCCTACTAGGAGAAGAACTCTGGATAACAATAAAAGTATATTTTAAATTTCTTTTTCTGCTAGCTGAATGTACATGGAACAGATAGTTAATAAGAAGATTGAATAGAAAAGGAGAGAGAAAACATCATGGCATGACAAACAATGATTATCCCATGAAGCAAAACCAGGAAGCATAAGAAACGAACTCAAACAGGCTCTCCTCAGAGTATTACAACACATCAGCCAAAATGCAGCCACATTCTAGACCCTGGTTTTACAAATATCATTAAACAGATGCAAATATGTCAACAGATGCAAATACATCATTAGCTGCCTCATCTCGCTGATATGGATCTATGCCATGCACCTTGAGGAGTGTCCTCTCCCTCAACATCTAAGTGTCTGCAGCTAATAAGAAGCCTTTGGTGATTCAAGATTAACTTGAAATGAACTCACTCATAGAATACGAGGGATCCAGAGACTAGAGAGCATGTGTGCATGAGAAAATTGGTAGGGAAGCTATGGAAGGTTCTAAATATCATTAATATATAGAACCTACGTTAAAGGGCAACCAAAAAATGTGAATTTACAAGGTTTTTATACATTTAAAGTTTGCGGGAAGTTAACAAAGCAGCAAAGAAGCTTGTCAGAAAGTTCTGGAGCTAATATATTCCAGGGAAGATCTCCTAAGACCTTCTCTCTGAGCCTCACCTGTGCCAATGCTCGTGTTGCTACTTGCTGAGAAGAGCTTCATTATTTCGGCAGTACTTAAGAGCTTGTTGTAAATGCTTTACAATAAACCATGGTTAAGCCCAGGGAACCATATGGAAACACAGGAAAAAGAGTTTCAACTTTACAACACTTGAATCTATGATTTTAAGCAGATTTTAACACTGGACGCTATATTCCTCCCCACATTTGTTTGTCAAATGTGCATCTTCTATAACATTTGTTTTTCAGATGTGCACTTTCTTGGGTATAGAAGAGAGCCCAAGTTTAAGGAGGGAGAAGGTGACAGGTTCATACTCCAAGGGAGATGAAGAAAATTATAAATCTCCTTGGCATTTTGAAATTCTCTATTAAAATTTCCAAGAAATCCTCACGCACTCATTTGCTTTTGAAAGCTAGATTTCTTCATTTGGTCAATACCTGTCTGTTTTTTGAGCAGCCCCAGGTGAAGAGGCCGAAAACATAAGCATGTTGTTGCATTAGAAATGCGCAGTGTTCCTCTTCATTTACTGCAACTGTGCTTCCATATCAAAAAAAGAAAAAGAAAAAGAAAAAAAGGTAATGCTTGAAGGTATACTAGAACTTAAAAATAGCAAGATCAAAGGGCATATGCATTTTAAATGCAAAGCTTCTTAGATTTCGCACGAATCTACAAGCTACCCGATTATCTGCCATGCAGTGCAAGTGTTTTTATTTGTTAGTCTGAAGCAGATGTTTCTTCTTAAAGGTCTTCAACCAGTGAAGGCCCTGAAAAGCATCCACTAAAACAATTGAAATGGCTGGTCTAGATGTAGAAGGGAAATGTCACCAGCATAAAAAAGCAACGAAGTGCCCGTCTGCACGTGGTGATTTGTGACTTTGCCGCATGTGCCCACTTGACCATGCTTCATCTTTCCAGCTGAGATCCAGAAGCACTGTTTTTACAATTCTCATTTTTTATTAAGACTTACATTGAAAGAGGTAAGTGACATTTTAGATGTCTTTAAGTAATCATGAGACAATGACAAAAATAATAGTAGTTAACATTTATTGAGTATCTAGTATATCCTAAGTATCTCACATCTCATTAATTCTCATAACATACCCAAAAGCTAGGTACTGTTACCTCCCCTTATAGTTCAGAAACCAAAGTCTCAGAAATATGACCTAATGGACAGAGGTGATTTGCCCTGTATTTGTCTGACTCTAGGTTATGTTCATTTTCTCTGATGTCACACTTCCTTCCATATACACATTTTACTCAAATTAATTTAAATGGGGGACTCTGTATAAGACTGACGTCCCCACCTGTTTCTTCTAAAAGGCTTGCCTATCACAAAAGCAACATAGTGTCTTTTCTAGAAGTTATTTTATTATTTTTTAGTTATTTTTATTTGTTCTAATTAGAAAAAAAATGTTACCTGAACCTGAGGCTATACCCACAGGAAACAGAAAATCAATTAAAAAGTGGAAGCACAATCAGTGCATCTGGAATATACACAGCTACTCTGACTTAACTGTTTAGTGACAGTAAATTTTAACAGCATGTAGACCTACCTCAGTCCAATATGATAGCCACTAGCTACATATGGATGCTGAGTAAATGAAGGTGGTGAGTGCTAATTGACATGCGTTTGTGAGAATAAAATACACACCAAAGATTTTATACAAAAAAGTAAATTATCTCATAAATATTCACAGTGAGTCTGTGTTGAAAGAATAATAATATATTGGGTATATTGGGCTATTATTAAAAATATTTTTATCTGTTTCTTTTCACATTTTTAAAAAATATAGGCACCTCAACCAACCCTTTCCCTATTGTAACCACAAGCTGAGGAGAGGCACAAAAATTCTCAGTCATAATATAAACTGGTAACAGGGATGGTAGAATAGCATGGAGAATATAGCCAATGATTCTGTAACATCTATGTTAACAGATGGTAACTCCACTAGTTAGGGTAAAGATTTAATAATGTGGTTAACTAGTGAATCCCTGTGCTGTATACTGAAACTATTTAAGATTGTATGTCAACTATACTTACATAAAAAAATACATAGGCACTAGAAATTTTTTAATTGCATATGGCTTGCATTATATTTCTATTGGACAGTACTGGTATAAAGCCACCTGAAAATAAGATTATGACAGACAACTGTACTTGAATAATAACTTATATGAAAAAGTATTTTCTTATCTGTTGCAAGCACTCTTTAAAGCACGGGGTACAGAAAGATGAAAAAGTCATGATAAACAAGATCTTCAAGGAATTTCCAACTGAGGAAAGGAAACGATAATGAGCACAGGAAGGAAATGATGGAAGAGGGAAGGGCACTTGGCTGCGGAAGTCGTGAGTCAGAGATGCAAATTGATGTTACCTTTAAACCCTGCTTTGGCTCTTGTCAGTGTCAGATCTCACTCAGTGGTCTCTGCAGGGGAGCTGGTCACAACCACCAGTTCTCAAATAGTCCTAGTAGTGATGTTGCTTGGCCAAGTTTTTAGGGCATCCACAAAATGAACTTACTTGCGTTGGTAAAATGTATATGGACTGCTGTTCACAGTTTGGGGCTCATTAGTACCCAAGAACTTTCTATTTCTACTCTAAATGACAAAGTGTTTCATTGTCATGAAGAAAAATTGTGGCTGACCTTAGACCTTTTTTTTTTTTTTTGCATGGGGGTGGGAGTGGGATAATGGGGCATGGGAGCAGAGTTTGGTATTTGACTAAATCCTTCACAATTATCATGCATGTGTATATAATAAAATTAATTCTGTGTCTCTGCATTGTACCCTGCAGCAAGAAGTGTACAATCAGTTTTGTATGTATAATAGATCACAGAGTTGTTCATGAATAATACAAATGCATTGAGCAGATACTAGTGAGGGAGGATGTTTGTCTTTGCATGGAATCGAAGTGAACATGTAATATTGTGATAATATATATTTGATGAATTCGGGTCTGACTTGCCTTTGCCATACTCTGCTAATTCCCCGACAAGGGTTGCCACAATAATTGAGTTTCCAATAACATTATGATTATTTCCACATGATAATTTAATTGTGGGTATTTTTTAATATTGTAATATTGTAGATTTGTGATTATTATGCATTTACATGCAGATTTTCATGCTGACTTGGAGCACATCCCTACATTTATAACTTAATTTCATATATTATTGCATATATATTTGGGGATGAACTCATTAATGCAAATAAAAAAATGTAGGTCTGTTTAGTCATTCAGCTTTTATTATAAATGGCTGAAAGCCTTGCTCATTTTTTATAACAGTCCTTATAATACTGTGAATTAACCAAAAAGAACCTTAATTCAAGAACAGATTCATTAAAAATAATGGTAACAGCTATAATAATTACAAACTGTAGCATATTTGTTACACCTAATTGGGATATAAGATACTATATATTACTCTTTTCAGGATGTTGAAGTTCTGTGTATATTATTCATTGACTTTATCCTATGACTTCCTTACTGTGAAAGAGGTGATAAAATGTTAACTCAGAATTTAGTGAGTGAGAAATAAGAGGAAACTGTTTTTAAAAACAGTAAAATCCAGAAATAAATCCCATGGTAAAGATATTTGAGTTTCCTCAAAAACTCAAATTAGAGTTTTGAGGTAGATTAAAAACTATATATATATACATATATATATATATATACATATTATAAAAGAAGTGATCCCTGAACTTTTACTTTAGATAAAATAATTTGAAAATAATAACCACCAAAAATTTGGTTTTAAAGGCATGTATTCTAAGACATATTTGCTTCTTCTAAGCAAATATGAAGAAATGACGTATCTGCTGCCACTTAAAAACGATGGGAATGATAATCAGCTTAGAAGATTTTTTACAAAAGGTAGGACATAGAACTGAGGTAATTGTTAGGTCAGTAAAAAGACCAGGAATAAAGCTAAAATGTGTTGGGCAATAAATTTTACTTTTACCTAAATTTAATTATGGATGTCAAGAATATAAAAAGGGATTAGTATTGCTGATACTAATTTCACTTTCATTTCATTTTCACTAGCCAAGTATTTAAATTGAGGAGGGGGAATATAAGCCATCATTCACACAATGGCTGAATTCAAATCGACTGCTCCACTAGATGTGTCCAAGTTAAATGATTTAGAAGGATTCAGCCATTTTTTACTGCAATGTACATTTCATCTCATCTCATCAGAATCAAAATGGTGAGTGGAGAAGCCACATAAAGCTTCATTTCAATTTAGATTTTCTTGAGGGTTTGTTTTTCAAATTCACCAAGCTTTGGAGCACTGATGTTAATTAGAGCTCTGACTGAGTTACTGTGGGAGGTATGAGGGTTTCCAAGAACAGAGGTTGCTGGAGTTGTTCTTATATGTTTTTAGGCTAGATAGACACCAAAACAGAAGGACAGCGGTGCCATAGGGGACACGCAGCCAAGAGCTCTCCAGGGGTCGCCCACATGGAGAAAGTCTTCTTGATTCACCTTACAGAGAGGAACAGAATTCTGAGAAATGAGAAGTTGGGGAATGACATGATCAAAGGCAATATAAAGGGGTCAGCATGATTTAGGGAAAAAGACCCATCTTTAACCAAACAGATCAGATAACAGTTTAACCTCTTTGAGCTTTGGCTTTCTCATCTATTAAAGTTGGCATTAAAATAGCTACATCACAGAATTACAGTAAGAATTAGAAATAATCTGAAGGAGAAAGACCCAAAGTTCAGCATATAAAAGGCAAAATAATAAATAATACCAGTAACTAACATAATTGAATGTTTACAGAGAACTAAGTTCTTGTGCTCTTTTTAGGTAAAACGTACTATTACCTCCTGGGAAAACTCAGATACAAAATATTGAGTAAACCAGTCCAGTTCACACTGCTTTTAGCATCTAAGGCAGGATTTAAATCCATGCACCTGACTGTTGAGCTATCTAAATAGTAGTGTTGTATTATACTACTATTAATTATAGTATTACATTGTATGACATATCACACAAATGGAAAGTACTCCCATTAGACTCAATTATTGTGCTTATGAATTTACTTAGTGACAAATGAAACTTTAAATGTAAATTAGGGTTAGGAATTAGAATATATTTTCCTAGGTGAATATCTTTCCAAGTGTGATCTTGAGACCATCAACATCACCTGAGAACTTCTTTAGAAATGCACATTCTTAGGCCCCACCAGATCTACAGTTTGAGCTACACTTTAGGAAGGTGGCTGGTGACAGACTAAAGGCAGGGACTGCATTACAGGGGTTTACTTTAGTCATTCAGGTGAAGTATACTGAGGGGCTGACCCTGGGATCACCAGCGGGACTCCCAAGACAGAGATAAGTAGCAATAAAATTCCAAACACGGCAACCCACTAAGTAAATCAGGAGGTAAAGAGGAAGAAAACATTGATGACATGGATATCTCTAAGCTGGAAGGCAAATGGATATTGATGTCATTGATGAAGGGAAAAAAATAGGAAAAGCAGAGGAAGCCCCTTTTCAGGGTCCACTAGTCATAGTTACGGTTTTAGATCAGTTATTAAGCTCTTTTCAACTTGAAAGTCAGTTATGACTGTTTCATTTTTGTTCTCACACAATTCTTCGAATTGTTTGCTTCCAATTGTCTTTGAAAATGCATAAAAAGTTGAACAGTTTTTCTCTTCTGTGAACCTGTACTCCTTTTACACCTGCATCATAGGATTTGGAGTCTGAAGAGAGATTTTTAAAGCCTGTGCCCTGGGTTAGTGTGCTCCTGAAGGCAAAAGGACCCTAGTCTAATGAGCAGATTCTGAGGAATGAGCTTAGCTGATTTGTGTTCTACATATACTGTTTTCTATCTATCAGCTGTCACTCTTTTAGGTGTTGGAGGGTCCCGCAGTTTTTCCTACTTTTAGTTTGATCAGAAAAATGAGGATGGTAATATTTGAAATTCCATGACAAAGTGTTTGAAAGCCATAAAATGCTCTTTGAGGCCAAGCTAGTACTATCAGCCATTTATTAGAACAGATCACCAAGATCAAGAGACATTTGCACAAGAACATAGTTGGCATGTGGGCTGGTTTCTTGCCAATGGGTTTCAGCCCTGGGCAAGTTCGCTATGGATTCAGTGTGACCAAAGAAATTGACAGGAAAACTTTCCTTCGGGTGAAAGGGTGTATTACCCGGCTTGTTCTCCCAGAGGCAGGTCGAGCACTAACGTCTCTGCCCTCTATATAGCGCAGTAATAGCTTATTGCCTAGAGGTGTGGAAGCGGCAGCCCAGCAACAGGCCGGTTACATCATCAGGTGGTTTAAGTTCAGTGAGGATCCTGGCCATAGGAACCCCAACTTCCTTTGAGAAATTATCAGTCCACAACTTCAAATTTTGCATCTATTCTTATTGTTAGTGTTTGACTCTTTGTTGGGACTTGTGTTTGATACTTCAGTCCAAAAACGAGGAAGTCCTCTGAGACAAAGTCTGGTGCAGCTTTGGGAGAGGAATCATGGACTCTCAAGTGAGCTCCGTCTATTTGTGTGGAGACCCCTTTACATTACCTCTTCATTTTGCAGTTAGATAGTCCCAATAACCAAATCATTTGTTCCCTCAGTATCACAGAAAAATAACACTGTTCTCTTAATCCTTAATAAATGCATCTGAAGAATTATCAAAAATATCTAAGTAATTTTTTACTAGTACACATATATGTCATTAGAAAGGAAATAACTAATGCAATTACCATATAGAAACATTAACCTTCAACCCCTATGGTTAATGTCATAGTTGATGATCACTGAATATTCTTATTAAACTTCATGTTTACCTATTTCCTGAACTCATCACTGCTCTTCCACCACACCCATTAATTCTGATGAGTAAATACGCACGTGTGTTCACCCCTGCAGGAATGGCTCTTACTGATAATGAGCTCCTCCCTAACAGATTTTTCTTCCCCTTCAAGTGAGGGTTGATAGGTGGCAGTAGCTACAAGTGATGCTATTTGCCCTTGATCCCTGAATTATTCCACCGACTACCGACGTAAAAGGAGCCTGGGCAGGTTGGCCGCTGCAAAACCTACTCTTCACAAAATGTCAGACTTGCAGGTCCTCAGAAGCGCTGTAAGATTTTCCATAAAAGATCGACCTGGTAAATTGTATTTACATTCTGACTCCAGCAAATAACCCAGGAGGAGCTGGGAGTTCTTTTTCTTGTTTTTTTGTTTGTTTGTTTGTTTGTTGTTTCAAATTCTGTGCCTAGACCAGTGCTTTAAATCACCATCCCTGAGCCCAGCAGAGGGGGCAGCAAGCCACACGTTGGCCCACACCAGACTGCAAAGCACAGAATTTCTTCAGGATTAATGACTGGATGCCATTCCATATCAAAGCAACAAAGTTCCAGCTAGTGATTAATCCCAAGAAAATGCCCTGATACTTATTACTGATTTTAAAGGCTAAGAAAAATATACACCTCCCATGATTTACTTACAGATGCAAAGGTTCCATTTATTCTTATTAGTAGTAATAATAATAGGCTCTGTGGTGCTTTCGTGACACGTTTCTTTCCCTTCAGGTCCTTTATGCAGAACAAGAAAATGAAAGTGCACTGATTCGCACTGGCTTCCCATGGGTGTTCTATAGGCAAGGTGGTTTTTTTGACCATCTCTAAGGGTAGTATGAGATCTCACCAAGAATGGAATGTCTAAGGTATGACTGCCTGTACGTTGGCCAATCAGATTTCCTGAATAATTGTTCAACATTCCATTTGCCTTATTACATTGTGTATCATTTTAATTTCCTCCAGGTAATCATATGACAGATCTCTCATGCACATAAGGTGCTTGTTTTTCTCCTGTACAACAGCTGTAAACAAAGGACTACGTGTTTTAGAGAAGAAAACAAAAATGGAAGAGTCAAAACATTAAATAAGCTTAATTTGTTTGAACATATTTTATGCCCCTCGTCATCCCCAGTGGTTTCCTGTTGTGAAATGATGCATTTTGTTTTCAAAATGACAAACTTGAGATAAAAAGAAGGCATTTTTACTGTGAGGTCACATTCCAGGGGTATTATCCTATGTCTATTTCTTATGTGTGGCTCTTACGAGAAGAAAGACCCACTTTGTGTGCCTTTATAGTTTAGGACCATGTGCTGGAAGAACCATCTTGAAATTCTTTTCCAAGAATTTGCTACATGCCAAAATCCTGTGAAATACTCTGCCAATCAGCCAGTCATGTTGTCTATAGAATCCCAATTAAACCTTTTGACTTATAATTTTCCCATGAGTTTGGCTTTTCAGCTTTAAAGTGTATGACTATTTAGGACTTGTTAAAGGATCATTGTTTTATTTAGGACACAGAGGGTTTCTTCAAATTGGAAAAAAACCAGGAGACTCAGGGAAGTCATCCTCCCAGAAGAACCACAGATTGCTCTCATTATGTAATTACAACAGCAGCCACAGCAACAGCTATGAGTGCTAACGATGTGCCAGGCACTATATTAAGAACTTTGCACATATTAATTAGCAGTTGTGAAACAATTTTTTTATTAGCCAACTAAAAACTTGGGTTTCAACTCCACATTTTATCAAGAATTAATGAGAGTAAACTTTCTGCATGAAACAAATTTGATGAATAAATACATACTCTTCAATTTCCCTTTCATGTAGAACCTAAGTAATTGATTGTTGTAAGTCAATTATGAGATGTGGAGGCTTTTTAAAAATTTTACTTAAGATAAACAGTCAGCTCTGAATCATTTTAAATGAGAAATATTGTATGACTCCCTTTAAACCTAAAACAGTAGTGCAGCGAGACAGTTGCCCACAATGCACTGGTTTTAAGCATCAGCTTTGGGGTAACAGAGTTGGACTGAGGCTCCACTTCTGTCATGTTGCGTAACCTTTGACAAATAATTAGTCACATTAAGCCTCAATTCTGGATCTGCAAAATGAATAATATAGTACCAACTTCTGAGCATTCCTCTGAGATGTAAGCCAGTTTTAAAGTATGAACAGAGGCTTTGATGTCATTAAAATATAAATACTGTGCAACTTTGGGTTTTACTTTTACATAAGTATATATTATGTGTAAATATACATATGTATGAATATGTCAATTGGTACATACAATTTGGAATTCTAATGCTTTCTTCATTTTCTGTATTTTTTAAGTCTTTGTGACCACAGTTTTCAAAGTTCTAAAAAGTGATGGTCTTAACATTTTTGAACTCCAGAGACAAGCCCATTCATCATAGATTCTCTTTAGGGCTCTGGAATACTAGTTTGAGAACTGCCTTCCTTGGAGCATCCGGGTTCTTCAGAGATGCCTCATAGGCAGTTGGGAGCTGGTAGTTGGATGTCATCCAATCAGGTTTGCATCTGTGCATTTTGGGGGTCACTGGAAGGATTCTATTTCTTTTAATTTTGTCTTTGGTGAGATGAGTTGGTCTCCCAAGTCTGACTAAACATCGCTGAGCTCATTTGCAACAACATGGTCCAGTAGAAAAGGCACACAGTCTAATCTAAAGTCAGCCTTTCCTGGCTTGACACTTGCTTCCTGGCTGATGGGCTTGGGGGAGCCACTTACTTTCTCTGAGTATCAGTTTCCTCATCTGCAGAATGAAATTACTAATACTCATATTTCAGGGCTCTTGTAGGGATTGAAGAAAGGATATAAAGTTCTTGGCATTTTGGTGATTCTTGACATTCCTTCAGTATACATTAAAAATCAAAGTTACAAAGTCTTTGTTGTACTTATACGCACATATAAATGTGCTCACACATACATAAATGAACATGTGCTTAAAAATATGAAACAAAAGCAATAGACAACATTACTTTGCAAGGTAATGTATCCTTTCAGGCTAGGAATGTAAGATATGTGACCTGTGAAAGAATGGCTTTACTAAATGAAATTTTCTGTGGATCAAACTGAACAATATTGGTTCAGTCCAGTGTAGCAGAGCACCCCCAAATAATTAACTTTTCAAAGTTACAAATTTGTTCAAAAACTGTATTTAATTAGAAACATAAAACATCCACAAATTTCCAAGTAACCTGCCAATCTTTATTGGCTGTGCATATCTGTCAATTATTATAGTATTTCTCACTTCTATTCCAAAGAAGCATCTTGGATCCCAAACATAGTGTGATCTCTGAATAAGAGGTGCATTTTCTTTGTAGTGTCAGTTTCTAGTTAAAATTGAATTCCTTGCTAGTTCCATTTGTGCAAAAGATGCTAATTGTTTTAAATAATGCAATGTTGTGTTTGTATGATTAATGAGCTTGAGATTCCAAGTTGAAAGTAAGAAATTTGGTCCTTGTTTATCAAGAAAGAAATATGTGTCTTGAGTTTATACGAGAGTGGCTATTGTGAAATACAGTGGTTTTCCATGGGGCAATATCAAGCCTGGGGACATTTCAGATATGTGTGGGGGCATTGCTGCTTGTCACAATGGTTAAAGAAAGGATGCTGGCAGCACTTAGTGAGCAGAAGCCAGAGGATTTAGTTTCCACTACATTTTGTAGTTCACTACAGCCGTATGAAGAATTGCCTGTGCATCACATGACTTTGTTAGTCTTGCTGACAATTCATGCAAATGAAAATCTGTGTATCTGAACTGAGAGCCTAACTCAGATAACGTATGAACAAAAAGTTGTTTGTATTTTGGTGGTTGTTTTTGTTTTATGTTTTTTTACTCAATTTTAATCTACATTGGATGTTCTAGGAATACAACTGCCTTATAATTTGAGATAAGATGTCACTTTGCTTCATTTGGAAAATTACCATGATTTGTTCACCATTTAGAAAATCACATCACTTGACATCATCATTCAGTCACCAATATAGCCCATCTGTATCATTCTACATTTAAAGCTGTTGCATCTACAGCTTTTCAGTTGTAAACATCTGACTTCTTTCTTATGCCTTCTAGTATTGCTATGCCCAAATATTTACATAACAAAATGCATATTATTTTCTCATAAAATAATTTCTTCCTAATACTCCTTTATATTAAACTTAGAGTTTTGTCTAACTTTTTTTCATCACAGTTTTAAACAGCTTATGTTATCTATGAATCTCATTTCAGAATAGTATAGAACTATTTACTGTAATAATAATTACAGACTATCCATTATTACAGAGTGCTGAGTTAGGTGGGGCTGAGAGCCACTCACTTAATGGTCTACGCCCTAGCTGGCTCTGGGGTGAGTGAGATTCCTGGGTTCTAATTCAGTGCTCCCACTTAGGAGCTATGTGACCTTAGACAAGTCCCTTAACAAGTCAGAGCTGTAATAAGGTCATCATGGGAAGGTTTAGTCATCATATGCTAAGATAAATAATACTGTTCACTTTTTCTTATTTGGTTTTTATGTTTGTTTTTTGCTTGAAAAGGATCTCTATAACGTGGGCCATGGTCAAGAGTGTAATGAAGGTCATGACTTCATGAGAGGTGCTAGGTATTTTCCCAATGCCAATCTTGCATCAGGGCAGATGGGGGCTCTGTGGTCCTGTTTGTGGTTACGTAGGCACAACATGCTGTTTTGAGACCTGACTGAAGAGTGGTGAAAAGCCAGTGTGAAAAAACACATAGGGCAGGTTCTCTGATGAGAACAGGTGGCAAACTGGGTGGGGTAGAGGCTGTAGAGACATGGGGAGGAATGGACATCCTTGAGAGACCCTAGAAATAGCAAAGACAAGTGACACCCTTGCCAAGGGTTAACTTGGGGTGGGATATGAGCATAACCCCAAATTTCTATCTTGGAAATCTGGCTGAATAGGGAGTACTTTTAAAAAGATCAGCTGTTTAAAATGGAAAATCTTATTCAATTAAACTGACAAGTATAAATATGCTGCCTGAGAAATGGGAATAGTAACAGAACCCTCCTCATGGGATTGTGTGATTAATAAATAAGTTTAAAAATGTGGAAGTGGTTACTATTGTATTTGGCACCAATAAATATTCAATAAATGGTAGCTGTGATTATTATGGGGTAATAACAAAACATAATAGGTAATAATTTACAAATAATTCAAAATAATCTCAAGACCTGAGATTTATTTAATTCATTAACTTCCTGTGAATGTTTCTTTCCTCCACCAGAAAGAACATGGATACTTGTCTATTTTCTTGAACTAAGACTAATAGAAGGGTGATTTTATCTTAAGATTGATGCATTTACTAAACTGCTTATGTATCCATCTGCCATCCTTAGTTAATTCCAAGAAAATAAGTTGTTTTTTAATCTGGACTTTTTCAAACATCCTTGTCTCTTTTGAACAATTTTAAGCATCATATTTATTTGGATATGACAGTAGAAGAGGAATACATTTTCAAAGCATGCTTGTTTTTATATTCTCTCAACTATTCTACATGCAAGGCACTTCAGCTGGTGGTGTCATGGTTTGATACAAGACTAATAAACACTTCCTCATCTCAATTGCTTACAATCTTCTTGTAAAGGGATCATTTACTCTCCTGTATTGTATACATGATTATTTTTATTTTTAAATTTCCATGTAGTTATCAAGATACATAATAATTATTACTCTAAAGAATCAAGAGAAGGAAGAAATCTTTGTGGACAGCAGTAGAGAGGGAGGCTTAAGGGAATAAGTAGATTTGTGTTTGTGTCCTAAAAGATACCTAAGATTTAAGTATGTGGAGAAAACTGAGGAAAACATTATGTTTGGCAAACAAAAAAAATAGACAAAAGCTATATAGGACATTCTTTTTGCCATAAAGGTTGTCTATGCTGCTGTTTATGTATGAGGGGAACAGTGGTTGGGGAAAGGAACTGCAGATAAAAGTACTTATTACTTAGCTTAGTGATTTGAGGCAAGAAATTTTCTAGAAAACACACATATATACAAACATCTTCTTAATGTCTGAAAATACTTAAGAGGAACCTGTCATAACCTGAAACCTACCTACCAACCCTATGCCTGTTGCTATTACCAGAGTTTATTCACTAACAGATACTGTGGCTCAGGCTGGTGTCATCCAATTTTTTTTTGTGCAGTGAATATTTCTTAGCATCTGCCATGTACTACCCTGCATCAATCATGTAAGTCCCTTTCCACAAGAAGCTCACCATCTAATATAGGAGGCATATGTATAAAGGTTTCAATGACATGACATGTGCACTATAAATATAGGTGGACATAAAGAATAGAGTCCACCAATTTAGTCAAGGAGGACTAGGAAGACTTCACATAGGAAGTGACCACTGATTGGAATCTTTACATGAATAGCTTTTCAGACAGGATTCATGTGAAGAGGGTGCATGGAAATTCAAGGAGATATCTAAGACACTAGAAAATTTAGCATATTTGTATTGCTAGAACATAAAGTATACATAAAGAGCAGAGGACAAAGCTGTTTAATTGGTCTAGCAAGAACATTTCAATTTATCTTAAAATTTTATTGAGATATAATTAACATACAGTATGCTGTGTATATTTACAGCATACAGCTTGTTAAGTCTTGACACATGTGCACATCGGTAAAACCATCCTCACAATCAAACTAGTGAACATACCCACCAGCCTCCAAAAATTCCATTGGCTTCCTCCCAGCCCTCATCTCTTATCACCAAACAACCACTAATCTGCTTTGCAGCACTATAAATTAGTTTCCATTTTTAGAGTTTTACATAGATAATGCCATACATCATCTTTTTTCTGTTTGGCTCTTTTTCATTCCATGTATTATTTTGAAATCCATCCGTGTGCTTTGTGTACCTATCATCTATTCCTTTTTAGTTCCAGGTAGTGATTCATATATAATACAACTCATTTATTCATTCCTATGGTGGACATTTCATTTTTTTCCCAACTTTGGGCTATTACAAATAAAGTTACTGTGTAGGCATATATATTTCCTTTTCTCTTGAGTAAATATCTAGAAGTAGAATGTCTAAGTCATATGGAAAGTAGACACCTAACATGTTTAGAACCTGACAAACTGCCCCAGAGGTTGCACATTTTACATTCCCATGAGCACTGGATGTGAGTTCCTGTTCCTCCAGATCCCTGCCAACAGTTCGTGACGTCCATCTTTTTTTTACTCTTAACCATTCTAGTATGAATAGAGTGGGTATCTTACTATGATTTTAACTTGCATTTCTCTAATGATTAATGATGTTGATCATTTTTCCATGTGCTTATCATCCATTCATATGTTATTTTTGGTGAAATGTCCATTTAGATCTTTTTTATACATTTTAAAATTAGGCTGTTTTCTTATTTTTGAGTTTCAGATCATGTTTACATATTCTGGATACAAGTTCTCTATTATGTATATGATCTACAAATATTGTCTCCCAGTCTGTGGCCTGTCTTCATTCTCTTAATAGTGTCTTTCAGACTGTTTTTTTGATGTTTTTCATTTTGATGAAGTCCAATTTTGTCATATTTTTTCTTTTCCTTTGTGTTCCCTGTTTTTGGTGTCATATACAAAAATTTGTTAAATGAGGATCTCTGGGAACAGGACCCAAGCATTATTACTTTTAAAAGCTCCCAAGTAATTCCAATGTGCAACCAAGTTTGAGAACCAGCATGTTACAAGAGTGTTTCTCTAACTTTAAATACGAACTCAAATCATTGAAAGATCTTAAATATAGATCTGAAGCAATAGGGCTGAAGTAGAGCCTGAGATTATGCACTTTTTACAACAAAAACGGTAGAGCTGATGAGACAGATAGTCAGAGTTCACAAAAGAGAATTGTGCATGCCATATTAAGGAGTTCAGGAATTTTAGTTTGATTATTGTGGCAATAGGGAGCCACTGGGGCTGTACAGTAATGGAATAACATGACTATATTTGGGTTTTAGAAAGATATTCCAAGTAACAAGTGGGTAAAGATAGATAAAAGATAAGACTTGAATCAAGGATCATTGACTGAACGTGAGGGTCTGAGGAGAGAATGACAGCCAGCGTGGCTTTGGACGCTGGGTACTTTGAGGTGTCATCACATTTCCAGCACAAGAGGAGCAGGGCTGAGGCTGGGCTGTGCTCACTGACAGACTCCTACTTTAGACACAGTGGAGTTGAGAAGCCTTTGAGCTATTCAGAAGTAGATAGACCTTTGGTTAAATGGGTTTTGAGTTCAGGAGAAAGATATAAATCGGAAGCATGCATCTGAGAATTAGCAGGCATAAAGATAGTTGAAGCCATGTGTATGAATGGAATTGTCCATTGAAGATATAGCACATGAAAATCAAAAAAGGTCTAACAGTGACCACTTTGGAGGTCACTGATGTCAAGCGTCAGTGCAGCGAGAGGCAGAAACCTGAGTGTAGTGGGTTGAGGGGTAAAGAAGAGCCACTGACTTCAGAGTCCATACTGATTACCTGGCAGGGTAATTATCAGGTTACAAGTGCTGATTGCCTTCGATATTGTCTTGAGCATCTGGGACTGTCTTTCTAGAATGCAAGTTTGAGGAACAATTCCAATCCCCCCATCCCTCTGAACGTTGGAATGACTGTGAGGTGTAAAATACAAGGCCTGACACTGCCACATGTCCCAAGTCTAAGGCGAAAGGGAGGGAGGGCGCCTCTATGAGCACCTTTCTCTGAGGCACAGTATAGAAATGCCCCTTCTGCAGCTTTTTTTTTAAAGTTCTTTGTGCTATTGCTTTGGCCTTCTGGCTTAGTGTCACGATATCCTTACAGGAGTAGAGTTGACCCATTTCAGAAGAGTCTCGCTCAACAGGCTTATTTCTAAAGAACAGCCATATTTTTATCTTTGAAGTAGCATGTCTTACCCTAGTGTGGACTTGCCTTCTGGGTTTGAAGGATGAAGGGCAGAGCCCTCCAGCCCATGGCAAACATCAACAGAAACATTTTCATTTTTGTTCTGATGGTATGAGACAAATCTGAAAATTGCCATGTGGATGTAAATGCTCAGGATCATTTGAGAAATAGAGCTCCAAGTCAGTAATGACGCTTGGCATGCTGTGGGTTTCTGGATTCCCCCTCTCTATTTTCCCCTAGTATATGTTGCATTTGTAGCTTTTAGAGCAGTGGACTGTGAGCATCTATACTATTTCATTTATTCTTGGTAAGGTAAGGGCAACATTTTTGTGTGTTTCATCACTAAATTCCAGCCTGTCAAAGAGTGTGTAAGTGAGCACTGAAGCCACTGTGGAAAGGGGACCGTACATCTTTAAAGAAAACTGCAAGGGAAACCCTAGCCTTTCCTAATTTACATATGGTGACATTTTGCAGAAATATTGAAACATTAGCAGTGACATAATGAAATTCTGCCTATCAGCCATGGAAGGAATAATGTTACTGTAAAGGTAACCTGTCCACAGTTTGTTATCAAGAAAATATTCTTGCCAAGAAACATATATTTAGTACGGCACAATAAAGAGGGATTTCCCCCCCTTTTATTTTCTCTCCTGGGCTATCCATCTTCCCCTACAGATTTACTGTATGATCACTCCCTTTACATGCTAATTATGTGCAGGCCTGGTGAATTTGTTAGTGGTGACACTTCTGAGACCCAGAGGGACTGCAACTCATTATGTGGCAATGTCCAGATATATCAGATATTATTAGCTGTCATTAATCTGCTGTAGAAACACTGAGTGCTAAGCCAGGAAGAGAACAGAAAAGGGTGCGCCGTCTGAACCCCAAAAGGTCAAAAGGGAAATAAGGCAGAAGGGGACAACAATCAGCAGTGGACATCATTTTGCTCTTGATTTTTTACCCCAGTAACTGACTCAGTGTGCCTGGCAGAAGAAGCAAAGAAGCACCACTTAGGCATTTGTTATTTTAATACCCCTTGTGGCCATTTCGTGGGCAGTAACCTTTCACTGTAATTATATACGACTACACACATTATCTGTTATCTCGTCTGAGCCTCAAAGAAACACCAGAGGTGGACATTTGACCATGAGATATTTCAGCTCGAATGTTGTACAGTGATTCCTAGGACAGTGCATTTTGAAGTACAAAGCTTGTTGTTACTCTTTTAGTTGGTATATTCTTTGAACTCATTGTGTAAGCTGTTTGGTCCACAGGGAGTGATGGGGTCTATCTCTGCTCTTGTCCTATTCCAACTCTGCATGCCCAAACTCTAATTGTTCTTTCAACACTCAGTTAAAATTCATGTAATCTCACTTTCTTCTGGACTTCCATAAGGCATTTTTATATTTTAATGATATATAACTATACAGATTATATTCTTTGTATCTGTGTATCTATCCATCTATCCATTCACCCACCCACTCTCTCACCCACCAATCTACCCACCCATTCAGACCTCTATCCATTTATGCATCCATCCATTCATCCATCTACCTAATTTCCTTTATTCAGTAGATCATAAATCTTTAGAAGAAGGGAAAGTTAAGGTCATTATATTTGACCTTTGGGTCTTAAACAAGGTGGTTTTGGTCTAATAAACACACAAGATTAGTTTTTATGAAGTACAGAAATTGACATATATAAGTGATTCCATAATGGAGGTATGCATCATATATGCATATATATATATTTTATATGTTTGACAACCAATAAAAATACATGCACACAGTAGTCATGTGTGGGTAAAATTGTAATATTCCCAGAATTTCTCTCCTGGCTTTAGTACACCTGCATATTAACAGGCATTCCTCAGGGGTGGAGAACAGTTCATCTCCGTATCAATGGGTAATTATCTGGGCAATGGAGGGCTTATCTGAACCTAAGAGGTATGGGGGAAGGGCTGGTTCTGCATCTGCCAGAGCAGAAAAGAGAGATGACCCTGGACAGCAGTTTTGAAAGCAGATTTTAAACTTTATTTCTCCCTTTAATTGCTTTTGCTTTTAAAGATATTTTGTCCCAGGATTTCTTCTCCCTGGAGTTACATCATGTATATACAAGAGAAAGTAGAAGTTTAAACACTTTATTAGGTTCTTTCATTTTCTCTGTTTTCATTCACTCTTTATTGCTCTAGGAACTTACCTAGTGCTCTCAGCTCATCTGTTTTTCAGTGATTCTATAGTCTCTAAGTGAAAGTCCATCCTCACATCCTGAGAGTCACTCTGAGCTCCAATTTAGATGTCTTCTTGCTATTGTTCATTTTCCCTTTACTGCAGGTTGTTCATATTCTGAAGAAAGATATTGCAGGTATTCCTAGGATTATGTAAAATAGTTTATAAACTATGCAACTTCTATGTTGTCAAATATCGTGAAGCACCCCAGAAAGCTCTTAAGTATGAGCAGAGACTGTACTATTTTCTTCATTGGTAATTAGCTTCCTTCCTGTATCAGACATCATTAGTACTCCACCCATATCCCTTTAGTTCACTGCCAGGGGTACTTGCTAACAGTCCTATTCAAAGCCAATGGCTTCCTGCCTTCATCTGCCCCAGAGAATTCTCTTTTTATGGAAGTTTCAGGGCGTTAATGTCCAAGGAATGGCCCTCAACAAATGAGAGGTGGAAGTTGGTGGATAAATATGCCAGCTGCCTTGTGCTTTGGTGGAATGAATCTGAGATATGTTCTCCTTAGTCTCTGAAAGGGTCTCTGGTGGGACAGAGCTTAGTTCCCCAAGGTGGTAACCCACTTGTTCTACACCACTCTCTTCCTGACTCCTTCACTTCATCTCCGTGCTTCCACTCTTCCCAAATAAACTGCATGAACCAAAATCCTGTCTTAACCTCTGCCATTGAGGGAACACAAACTAGAGAGTCAGTCCCCTAAAAAGCAGCCCCTCTGTATGAAAATTCTAGAATTATATTCCCCACTGATAAGACAGTAACTATCCTGGTGATAAGTGGGACTGTGATAACATTTGTGTCACAATTACTAACTCATCTGTTCTGGAAAACAATGGAGAACAGGTGAGGGGATATATCAATGCTTGGACAATGTGGTGACAAATGATTATTATAAGGATCATGGAGTTGGTTGAGTTTTGTAAATTTTTATAAGAATCTTAGTAAAAGATAATGACAGTCTCAACTAGCTCTTAACTTATGAGTACAAGTACAGAAGTTGTGGCAGAGGTTAGAGCTCTTCATCCCACACACAGAGAACAGACTGTAATGAAGTCAGGCACCAGATTTGAGCATTATGATGGCATTAACAAGGACACTCAGTTCACAGCCTCAGCAAGTTTTCCATATGAAAGTCGGATCCAACAGGGAAGGAAAGGACCCTTGAGAACCAAGATAAAGGCATTTGAGTGGTGCACTTGAGAGTTTGCATCCCTAGAATCACCTGAATGATAGAAAGGGTGCATTCGTCCCGGAAATCGTCCAATGCGCGCACATAAAGCACATGCCTCACAAAGTACTGCTTTTTTTCAAGACCTGCACCCATCTTGCCGCCTTATTTCTAGGCCAACTAGAAACAATTCTCGGCATGGCTTACATAGGGAAGTCCTGTTCCTACACGGAAAGAAATGGAGTATTCACCAAATTATCTACATGTCCTGCGGAATATGTACCTGCAGGAAGAGAAAGAAAATAAAGAAAAGGTGAAAGAAAACATGGTGACACAGAAGGTCCAGAACCTAGGCTGGATAGAGGAGTGATTATTATTATTGGATACCTTTCTGCAACATAGGATTTAGCATGCCGGCAAGGGCATCAGAGCCTGTCTGGATTCATTGATGCGATGGCTACTTAGAAAGAATCAGAAAGTCAGAAAACCCACCAGGCAGCTGTGTTCACAGCAAGGGCCCCAAGGCCACTGCCTCATTAAGTAATTAAAGATAAACCTGTATGGAGGGTAAGACTTTCTCATGCCCAGTGGAGACCAGGGTTGATGGCAGAAGTGCTGCATTGCAACTGGGACCCCTCAGTTGAATGAAGATGAAAAGAGATGGAGCATTCTTTTCCTAAAAAAACCTTCTTTGGGACATTTGCACATAGTTATTATATTTTATTTTATATTTGCTTTCTAATGAAATATTACAAAAGTAATTCTATATATCTACAATCTCATTTAAAGGTGATTTTAGTATTTGAATAAAACCCTTTTATTATATTAACCCAAGTATTTTCTTTTTAATATTTAAGTTGTATGATTTTCTAATACTAAAAATGATGTGAAGGATACTTTGTCATATGGTGTTCTCAGAATGAATTACAAAATATAGCATTACTAGTTCACATTGTACATTTTTAAGATGTCTAGAATATCATAAATTATTTTTAGAAAGTGTGAACAGATTAATATTACCAACCACAACATGGGAGGAAGGTTCTCAGCATCACTGAGAGAAATGGGTATTATCATTTAATGCTTTTCTTTTGCCCATTTAAAAAAAAAATCTCAAGTATATAGTTTAAAATCAATCTTTACTTGATTTTAAAGATTATGTAACCCAAGTCTCTTTCTTATCCATCAGGAGTTTTGGAGGACAGAAAAATTTAATTATTGTCCAAATATACACAGCTAATAATTTCAATAAGTTCATTTTCCTATCCAGATCTTTTACTTAAATCATGCTATCTCAAGTTGAAATTTTATCTGTCTATGCTTTTTGTTTTAAAGCTTTTTTGATGTAACTTCCAAAATAATAAATTACTGAAGTTAAAAGGAGGATAGAATTACATTTGAATAAAGATTTTAGGCAAAAGTGCTTTACTGATTCCTGTAATTTAGACATCCTAAAAAAATATATACCAGTTCTTCATAAATGGCTCGGAGGACATTCTCTCTTGTAGAGAGTAAGATGACTCAATTTTGTAAGCCTTCAGTTGACTTCTGGCTATAAATTTGAATGATTCTCTTGAAATAAAAATTATAATCTTCTTCCCCTATACTTTCTTCCCTTCATCCTGCCCTTCATAGCCTCTTCTAGTATTCATCTCCTTTCAATATCCCCTTACCCCTTGTTTTTGTCTGTTCCTCTCTAACTCTCCCTAGAGTATCAGACTTGCAATGCTGTCTCTGCACACTTATCACTGTTATAGGCCAGGCAGGAGCATTCACGGTTAGGAATCAGCCTCCTGAATCATGTTCCTTACCTGTAATCTCAGTACTGTTCTGGAGCCAGTCTTATTATTGTCAGGTCATATATCACTCACTTTTCTAGAGTTCAGGCACACCTCTAGATATGTGATCTAGAGACTAGTCATTACGGATCAGTTTTATTTAGTTCCTTCATCTTTTCTGGCATCCACAACCTATGGCCTGGGATTATTTATTTTTAAGCTTCTAAATGATAGATTCCCTTTATACTACTGCCAACCCATTATTTAGGCCAAGAGGATAATACTTCAGTCTAGTTTTTCCTTTTTTTTTTTCACTGCCCATCTGTTGCTCTGACACAACCTCTAATATTCGAGTGCTTCTTTGGGGCAGCACCCAGTTTCTGCCAGCCCTTGTCTCCAAAGCCTTCTCTAAACTAAAGGCCTGGATTATACTGTTTATAAATAGATCTTTCCAAACAATGATCAAAGCCATCTTAACTCTTCTGTAGGCAACTGTCCAACTGGATCGTTTCCATCTGTTATCTGCAGATTTTGAAAATAGAACTGTATTAGTCTAGTTCAGTGTCGAAAATAGAGACCCCTCTAGGTATTTTAAGCTAAAAGGGGCTTGCAGAAATGATTAAATAGAACAGAAGAGCAGGAAACAAGAAGACAGCTCTCAATCTGCTCAGATCAAGACCAAAGAGATGGAATACAGGTCTCAGGGAGCCAGGACAATGCTAAGGCTGGCCTTTGTGAATATGCCACAACATTCATTTTGTGATCTTTCTTGTTGTTAGAATCAACATCAAGGTGATAGCCTCTGTCTAACCTTTACCTTTCAGATCTTCTGTAGGTCTATCTAATTAGAGAGAACTGATTCTTGACCATGACCCTAGTTGTAAAAGAGTCTAGGAAATGCAGACTAACTTTCCAGCTCTGTTGTACAGGGAGGAGTATAGAAAGGAAGTAGGACTGGGTGCTGAGTGCCCATCAGCCATATCCAGCCCATGGGCTAAAGATATAGGCCGGATACAGTTTCTTTTTTCTTAAATTTTTTATTAAGGTATGATTGATATACACTCTTATGAAAGTTTCAAATGAAAAAACCATGTGGTTACTACATTTACCCATATTATCAAGTCCCCACCCACACCCCAATGCAGTCACTGTCCATCAGTTTAGCAAGATGCCAGAGATCCACTATGTGCCTTCTCTGTACTACACTGTTCTCCCCATGATCCCCCACACCATGTGTACTAAACATAATAACCCTCAGCCCCCTTCTCCCTCCCTCCCCACCCACCCTCCCACACCCCTCCCCTTTGGTAACCACTAGTTCCTTCTTGGAGTCTCTGAGTCTGCTGCCATTTTGTTCCTTCAGTTTTGCTTCATTGTTATACTCCACAAATGAAGGAAGTCATTTGGTACTTGTCTTTCTCCACCTGGCTTATTTCACTGAGCATAATGTCCTCCAGCTCCATCCATGTTGTTGCAAATGGTAGGATTTATTTCTTTCTTATGGCCAAATAGTATTCCATTGTATATATGTACCACATCTTCTTTATCGATTCAGCTACAGATGGACACTTAGGTTGCTTCCATATCTTTGCTATTGTAAAAAGTGCTGCAATAAACATAGGGGTGCATATGTCTTTTTGAATATGACAAGTTGTATTCTTTGGGTATATTCCAAGGAGTGGGATTCCGGGGTCAAATGGTATTTCTATTTTTAGTTTTATGTGTATTCTTTTGGATTGGTCACCCAGTTATCTCAACATTCTTTCATTCTTAGAGATTCTTTTCTCTCTCTGTGCCTCAGCTTCTTTGTATTCCTCTTCTCTAGTTTCTATTTCATTTATCATCTCCTCCACCATATCCAACCTGCTTTTAATACCCTCCATCATGCTCTTCAATGATTGGATCTCCGACCTGAATTCATTCCTGAGTTCTTGTATATCTTTCAGTACCTCCATTAGCATGTTGATGATTTTTATTTTGAACTCCCTTTCAGGAAGAGTCATAAGGTCCATGTCATTTAAATCTCTCTCCAGAGTTACATTAATTTTACTCTGGACCAGGTTCCTTTGGCTTTCATATTTGTATATGGCGCCCTCTAGTGTCCAGAAGCTCTACTCTCTGGAGCTTCTCAGCTGCTGAAGCAATGTCCAGGGGTCGCAGGGGAGTGGGACTGGTGCCTCAGGGGAGGAAAGAGCTGTTTCCTGCTTCCCTGCCACTATGCCTGTCTCCACTGCCTGAACCAGTGGGCCAAGCACACAGGTATAAGCTTTTGTCCCAGAGCAGCCAGATATGGATCCCTGCTTTCCACAAGTGGCTGGAATCTCAGTCTCTCTAGGAATTCTGCCTGTATTAGCTTTCCAACCCTGTAATCACACGAGTATCATGAAAGCACCATGAAATGTAGGTTTGTGCTCCCAGACCAGATCTCCAGAGCTAGGTATTCAGCAGTCCCAGGCCTCCACTCCCTCCCTGCTCTGTTTCTCTTCCTTCTGTCGGTGAGCTGGAGTGGGGGAGGGGCTTGTGCCCTCCAGCTTCGGTACGTTACCCTGTTTCCTGAGGTCTGCTCTTTTTTCCAGGTGTATGCAGTCTGGCACAGTCCTCTTTCCTGTTGCTCTCTCAGGGTTAGTTGCGCTAACTATATTTTCTAATTGTATACGGTTTTAGAAGGAAGCCTCTGTCTCTCCTCTCACGCTGCCATCTTTAATCCTGGATACGGTTTCTGTTTTCTTCTTTCCTCACTTCCCTTCCCTCTCCCAGATCGAGTGACCTGTGAATATACTGCCCTCCTATGAACTGTATGCTACTGGAAGGACAATCCCCCCCATCCCCTTCTTGCTGTCCATTCACTGTTTCCTACTGGCTCAAAATACTTTATACTCCAATCAAGTCAAATGTCCTACATCATGTTTAGGAGGGGCCACCTTTGTATCAAGAATTCAGAGTTCCTAGCCAGAGTTCCTAGTCAATAAGAAAGTATTTTTCTCCCTCTGATAGCAGTTGCTTATTCCTTTCTTATTAACAAGTAAGAAAAAGAGAGCAAACTTGAAATGTCCCTCTTCTCTCACACTATGATTCTTGATTTAATTCTAAATATCTGATACACAGTTTAAGGGCTCACAAAAAGACACTAAAGTGTGTGCTCATGGTGAATGAGTTCATTAAGACTTCCATATTATTACGTTCTCCCTCATATATGCATGCACCCCTATGTATTGTTCAGATGCCTTTACCAAATCTGTCTTTGTGTGATGTCCTTCATATCATTCATTTGAATATCCAAGTGGGAGAGTTTCTTTTCCTCAAAAAATTCCTCAATGAACTTGGCCTGCCTAGACAGGTTTGAGAGAATCATTCACAAAGTACAAATATGTGAAGCTTGAGTATATTTTAAATTCTTTTAAAACCTTATTTGCTTTATAGTTCATGCACATCCCTTTACTTAAAAATGGCACTTTGTATATTTGAGTGTGTGTCTTACTTAAGCATATTACTGCAGTTCGATTGAGAACAATAAGAAAATTCATGTAAATATGTGGGCAAGATATGAACAAGAAAAATGGAATTGCTAAATAAATATCCAGGGTGATGTTTCCTGTAGATGAGAATGTGAATTAAATATTAAATGTAATGGACCATATCCACATACATAAACCCTGCAATAAGAAAGGACCCGATTAAATGAACAACCCCAAATTTATGAAATACCAGGTGTTTCCTTAACTCAAAACCTAGAATAGCTTTAAGCCTAGGTCATGAATTGAAATGCTTATAGAAGCCAGGAAAGTGACCTAAATGAGTGAGAATGATAAGGTTAAAAACTAAATATTAGTTGACACTAAGTCTCAGTACTGAGGATTAGCAAAGAATGACAGGAGCTATTTAAGCTCCAGAGAACTCAGATTTGCTCTAAAGGGATTAACTGCTACTCAGCAAGGCAATCCTGCTATTTCCAGGGCTTCCAATTTTCTGAGAGTAACCAAAATTGTGGATTTCTATGTGAAAAATAATCTGTAAATGTTGTGATTAAAGCAATCACAATACTGTAGACTAGGCACTGATGCTAAGGCTGGATGGTCTTGGGGATAGCAGGGGATAGAAGGTAACTTTCCTAAGTTATCCCTGGAAGCTGGGATAAGGGAGCCCCCTACCTAGGAAGAACAATTGCTGAGCTGCATCTGGATGCTGCTCTGTTCCACTTGCATTCGTGATAAACTCATTCATTTCACTTGCTATGTATGGATATGTCATTTCTTCCAGGAGCCCCCCCACCTCAGACTACGTGGCTCCTTTGTGCTGCAATGCAAACTTGACATCCACTATCAAATTCACAATTAAAGTTATTATTACCATTGCTTAACTGCCCATCTTCCTGGCCTAAAACTTCAGAGTGCAGGCCTTTGTTCATCCTGTGAATCAGTTTATCCTCAGTTCCTAGAATGAGGATAGCACATAGTAGATGCTTAATAAACATTTGATGAACAAATAAGCAACGCATTAATTATAAAACATGGGTATGAATAGTTATCTTTTTCTATTGGTAAAAAGTACGCTGGACCTGCGTGACATAACATAGAGACTAGGATGATTAGTGAGTACAGGGAAAATTAGTGAGCATTTAAAAAACCAAGTTACAGGCTTGAAAGACCAAAATTGATATATGGATATATAATCAAGTTATAACTTGATTTGAAGAATATTCACTTTAATTTAGCTTTGAGTTGAACATCTGTAGGAACACAAGATCGATTATTTTACTTGGACTCTTTGATTATTTTATTTCTAAATTTGAATAATTTTTCTCCTGGTGCATTGAGTGCCCAGTTGCTTTCACTGGAAAAATTGATACCAAAGTGCCTTGGTGAAAAATCTTAATTTTCCCTCTTCCTTGAAAGAGTAAAGTGAAACTGCCATAATATGGAAATTAAGCCATAGCCATACATGGTAAGTGAAATGAACGGGCTCATGGGCAACTCTCGGATTCATTTCACAAGACTCATGTCTATAGCAAATTATCACAGTAAGTATTTTAAAACATCCATGCACAATGTCTTCTTTTCACCATTGGAGCATTCAGCTGACCTAATTTTCCAGTCCTGCACTTGTATGATGCTTCTAATTGGCCCAGTTGTATCAAAGATTACACTTACTGTTTAGGAGTAAACTGTTTTAAAATCATTGTGACAGTTTCTTGTAAGTTTGCAAATCAAAATAATTGACGAAAAAAACTTGGAGTCAAGTCGCTTCTCTTATGGGTTATGAGGTAAAGCACTGTAACAAATCAAAATGAGCTACTTGGATAGTTTGGTGATTTTACACCTAAAATGAAAGGGAATAGTGATGAACATGTTACCAACACTAATGTAAATTATAAAAACCACATGCATTTCAATTGTGTAGTTTATGGCCCCAGATCATCCTGATATCATTTAATAACAAATTACCCTGCACAGAGAAGACAAAGTACAAATGCATTTAGCTGTTTAGGGAGTGGTTAAACCAAAACAGCTAGTTTCAGACAGTTGTTGCAGTGGTCTGTGTATGTGGCCCCGAATCTCAATTGTAGGAAGTCAAGAATACTGCTCACAGTGTTGTTTCAAAAGTTTATTAGTTGTGTTATGAGCAGCGGTGTTGATTATAATAATCATTCAGGGCTTCAGTTTCTGCCAGGAAGAGCTTCCTGCAAAATGTGTCCCTGACTTCACCTAAGAAACATTTTATCTAGTTAAACAATTGATGCAGACTGCTTCACAACTTGTAATAAATGAGGAGATGGCATATTATGGTCACATTTGGCAATCATGGGTAAGCCCGGCTTTACATTCCTTGTCCAAGGAAACCGTCTTGAATGAAAGGCATGCATATGTCTGGCACAAAATTTATTATTGAAACAAAAGAAACAGAAAAAATTGTGTTTTAACTTATAACATTAGCTAATGCTACAATTTTATTCCTGAGCTAAAGTTGCCAGTATTCAGAACAATTATAACAGGCCATGAATGTCCTAAATTAAATAGATAATTGATGTATTTAGCGCTCAATGGATTCCATTATTCAGTGCCTTAAGCTGCCAACTGGGACATGGGATAGTTCATCTGATAATTTTGGTTATCTTCACTCAGCTGAGTGACTGTTAGGGGTTGCAGTCAGTGGAACAATTTGGCCCATTTATAGTTTAGGATTTTTTTTTAATTCCATAAGTTTCACTTTTGAGAATCCTTTCCCAGGAACTTTGTATAGCTTAAGAAAAATTGCTAGGAATAAACTAAAAATCAGGATTAAAATGGCCCATGATTTTTCTTACTAATGCAATTAAGCACACTCATTGCTGTGTATTGACATCATCCAATTGAACATGTTGCATTCCTTTGTTTAAACAATATGGCTAATACAGAGCTTTTCAACAGAACATTGTGATATCTACCAGAAAAATCAAGGAAGCTCAAAATAAATCTGTTTTCTGGCACTTTTGAGTCATGTCAAATGGATTAAAGCAAGAATGGCTATATATATGGTTCATTGCCTAAACTAGTTCACTTTTAGAGTGAAACTAGTGATTACCCCCAGCAAAAATGTATAAGCGAGGGTGTCCCAGGCAAATGGAGACAGTCTTGGGAAAACTGGAACTTTCTTCCAAATAATTTATACCTCCTTTCTCTTCTCCTTTGTCGTATCTTGTTGTATGTTGCATTTCTGGGGTGATAGCTGTACTAGTATTATAGCACCCAGAGGGTTTCTCAAGTTAAGTTCATAATTCTGTGCTCTTTTGACCCCTGTGATAAAAAGCAAACATTGATAGGTGGCTGGTAGGGCTTCAGCTTGTAGAATGTGACCGTGTGACTGTCAGAGCCCCATTCAGCAATCACACTTTCAATCTCCTTCTCAGCTGCATCAGACTCTTCAAACTCAGCTAACTGTTCATTCTCACAGCCCCTCCTGGCTTTTCATGAGTGTGTATGATTCAGCTTCTCTAAACACAGCTTCTTAGAGCAACCTTAACCTTGAAAGGAAGATGCTGAAAAAAAGTCAAACGTCTATAAGATTTGTTTTTCTTTTTTGGATGTTTTGTTACCAAAGTACAGATCTTTGTGCAATGACTTCCACTGGGTTCTGAACAGCAAATGTCAGTGAGTCATTATGAGTAATACTAGGTGGTGTTTATGCATTGGCCTCTTTACTGTATCCTGTAGGCTGGCAGAAATCAGGTCGACTGAGTAATTGCTGTAATGCTCTCCCTCTTCCTAGTATCTGTACTGCATCTTTGTTGCTTGGCACTCCAGTTTGCATTCCAGCATCCTTTCATGCCAAGCCTGGTGATTACTTTAGGTCCCTGAGCTACACGCATAATTATCTCCCAGGAAGTCACTGGGGACTCCTGAGAGGAAGGAGGAAGGTGGAGAGAAGAATGTTAGATGAAGGATTAAGGTAATTCTTGGGTGATGTAAATAGGGAGTGGGGAGGCGAGATGAGGAAAGTTCATTTACCAAGTATTTAGAGGGTCAGGGGCCTGAAATGTAAGCCCTAATGTTGACCAAAGGTATAACCAAACATTGAAAAAAATTAAATAGTTACATAATACACCTCTAGTCATGGCATAGAAAAGCTTTGTCAATACCATGAGATCGAAATTTAGCTATTACTTTGTTTTAGTCCAGACAAAATCATATTTGTCAGTTAGTGAATTTGTGATCTGTCAAATTTTTAAAAGAAGATCTGATTTCCAGAGATCCTTGAAATCATGCAACAATGAAGACCTATATGCTTACTATGGAAATAAGGCATGTGGCTTGGCCTATGAAACAGTGTCTTTACTTAAATGGGAAGATATAGCACCTTTGGCCGAGGAGAGCAGAGGAGTTCACTCAGTAACAAATGAACATCAAAATGTACCAGAGACAAAGAAAAAAGTTCATTAGATGAAATATAAATAAATGGTGAAATGTTAGGCCAGTATGATTTCATGAATATTGCAGAAAAGTAAATAAAAATCCTTTGATTATTTGTTTCTGCCTTGTTTTGGTAGTGTGTCATCTAGAACCAGTTCTGTTTACAGAAAACATTGCTTTTGCAAAAACATGTTTGTAATGAAAAATAAAATCCAAGGGAAAGGATTTCATTGCAACATAAACTTGTAGATTCATTACCCCTGTCTTCACGTTTCTCAGAGACAACAATATGGTGGGCATTTTTTTAAAATTTGTTTTTCTTTTAACAAACCATTTAATGTGTTTATCTGTCAAGGCATAGGAGAGAAAAATCTGGGACCAATCAGTTTCTGTTTTACTACAGGGTAATTTATTACTATGCTAAGTGTTGCCTATTTTTTTCTCCCAGTTAAATAACTAAAAATAAGATTGTCTCTCAAACGTTGACATATGTGATCAGGCGAACAGCTATGTGTGTGCTCCTTATTCTAAAATAAGTTACTAAGATCCAAAATACAATCTGTGTACAGTGAGCAAATAGGATCATGTGACTGGTGGGTACCAAGGAAGGGTTTTTGCACTAAAATACACATTGCACCCAGATAGCATTCTTTTCAGAAATGTAATTAGCTTTTTTATGAACTGGTAAATATAGTATATAGAACACCCAGGAGATTTCCATTAAGCCACATTTATTCCCACATGTCTCTGGGAATCATAAATGGTTGTCTTTCTCTGAAATGGATTAGGACAAATTACATTAGGACATGATTGTGAATCTGATTATGGGGAAACACAGTTCGTTGTTTTTTTTTAAAGCCCTTTGGGAGGACCACATTTTCATATAAGAACCAGAAGACGAAAAAGCCTTTGGCAAGATGTTTCAAAGGCATGTTTTCTTAATGCATATAAAAGAATCTTCATGCTTATCCAAAAACTGGCCTATAACTTTAATTTCTGTATCTAGAAGAGGCAAAGCTTGGAGCACTACTTTTTCTACTATGGAGTGCATTTCAGGTACTGATTTCAGGTGTTAAGGAAAGCTTGTAAGAAAGGCATTTCTATGCATAATTTCTTCTGGGAGAGGAGAGCCCAGTTGGAAGGATTTTCCTTGACTAAAAATCCTTAAGAATGAAAGAAATATGACTTCATAAATGGTGTTAATACTTAATGGTAATTAAACCTCTTCACACTATTTTGGGAAATAAAGGGTAAACTGTAAGGCAAAGCATTTAGCCCCCATTACAAAGCAAAGACAGGAGACAAATACTTGACATTGAAGAGAACTTGGAAGATGAAAGGTGATGAGAGGATCTTGAGATGGTGATGAGAAGATAGTAAGAGTTGTAGGATACTAAGAGAACATGAAATCATAACTATGATCCATCTTCCTGGAAATTAAGAAAAAACATTTGAAATCAAAGTGAGCTATTTTCAGGTTGTGGATAATCAGTGTTTCACACACTCTGTGTGTGTGTATCCTCTGCTTTGTTGTTCTTCTCATATTTGGAACGCTGTTATCAACGACTCATACATGGCTGGGTACCAGACAGCTGGGTAGCTCTTAAAACCCCCACACCTGGTCCTTCCCCAAGACTAATGAGTCAGAATTTCTAAGAATGGCAACCAGCATCCATCAGCATTCAAAGCAAATGCACAGTCGGTTCCAATATACAGCCGTGTTTGGGGGCCAATCCTCCAAGACTTCACTGTGATCCGGTAACTAGGGAGTTAACTTTTGGCATAGCAAGACTTTCTGAGATCTGTTTCCCTAGCTATAGCAAGTATTTATCCTGATTGGTTAATAACCATCCTGGTTATTAAATATATTTTGAGTCTCATCCCCATTGTAATTTCTCTATACATATGATGTATGTGCACTCCCTGTGGCCAATCAGAGCTATAATATTTCTGGTTTTTCTGTAGGGCTGCTTGTTTTTTGGTGAGATGAGTTTTGTCAGAAATTTCAGCCAATTTGGCTAAAGCTATGAAAACTTGCCTTGATTTTATGAAACCTGATTCCCTCCGAGAGGTGGATCCCACCTTCTATACATAATTGCCAGCAGAACTGTCGATTGAACATAATGCCTTGCTGTCGACCTTGATGTTTGACATTTTCAAGCATCGACACTTTTGCTCTCCTGCCCAACCTTTTGACTGGAACTCCTCGTTATTTACACTGGCCCAGAACTGCAGGCTGCTGCATAGAGTTGTACTGTTTATGTTCTGCGCGACTGTAAGGGACACCATTCATATCTGTGGTCACTGGAGAAATCTTTCCGTTGTTCAACAATCGTCTTCATGTCCTTTTGGATACAGTATGTTAAACTGAACACTGCTTCCTGGGTGGCAGGCCCTGGAGGTTAACCAGTTTCTCCAATCCCAAGCTGTTTTGTTTTTTTCTCCTTCCTCTATGGCGCTATGCTAATGATTCAGCTGGTATCATGACTAGGGCCATGTAACACTGGAAAAATAAAGCACTCATTTTGGACAAGAACTTGCAACATTTTCCTTTGGAATTGTTAAAGAGTACAGTTGGTGTAAGAGGCAAATGCATGACAAGTAACTTAAAAGAAAAGCCAGAAAAGTTTATACTCTATAAAAATATAAGCAATGAGAAAAAAATTACTTGTAAATGTTTTTCTCAGTGACTTCTAGATACTCACCTGGTCACCCAAGGTTGAGGATGGTAATATCAGTTACTTAGTCTATAGATACTGTATCAGTGCTACTTTTAAGAGCACGTCAGTGGTTTGGTACCAGCCTGAGATGAGCTAAGATTGTAAATCATTATAATGCTTCCTTTACTGAGAAAGTCTTGCCTAAAGAAACAAGCAAGCAAATACATATATATGGACAAAACTGTGTATCTCTAAGATAGTTGATTTATATTCTCAGCATAAGCATTTCAACTCATTAAAGAACACTGGCAAAACGTTTTTGGAAAAATACAGGTTCAGAGACCACCCCTGGTGTTTTTAACAACCTTGACAGGCACCACTGCTTCACTAAGAAAAAAATATATTGGTCTTTTGGTTTATTCATTCATTTTATGAATGTATGAAGGCCATTTATATACAAACCACTGTTAAGCATACACAGATGAATAAGATATGGTTCCTGCCCTGAAGAAATTTCAACGAAGTCCAACCTGATCATATCTTGCCATTAAATTATCCTATTTATAATAAAGTAAAACAAATTAATACATTTAATGACTGGGAGGGTTATGGCACAAATGAGTTGAAAATAGACCATTTATTTTGAGATGAAGAATTTTATTCTGTTTAATATTATGACTCATGCGTTGGAAGAATACAACCAGGAACAGATATTAACTAATGGCTAAAATTACTTCAGCAGGTGCGTAGCAGGCATGCAGCTTTATACTTTGTAATGTCAATAGTTTGCTGTGTTTTTTTTTTCTTTTCAGAAAGTTGGTATACAAATCCCAAATTCACTTATATTAAATAAACATATGTAAATTTTAGAAACTACTCAAAGTACTTAAAATATTTTCCTCTCTTCATCTTGACCTGTTATAAACAAACGTATAGTATTTATATATGTGCATATTTGTCTATGTATATTTCTAAGTCATCAATGTATTAATATACAATGATAAAATGAAAAATTAGTCATGGAGACTAGAACCTTTAAAGTCTACTTGTCCAAGCTGACTATAAAATATACTGCATATAATTAATGTGCATTAATTATTTTTATACCACATCAGAATCTCCTTAAGCACAGAAATAATGTTTGACTCACGCTGATAACTTCCACAGTACCCGCTATACTGTTTGGACCACAGTAGCTGTTTTCTATACTACAGCAACAGTAACTTATAATAGTAATAATATTGGCAAAAAATCATATTACTGATCACTTACAACATGCCAGGATTTGTGCTAAGTGATTTATACATATTAATTATTTCTATTATAAAAACATTTCTGTTTTTAGGTACCATTACTCTCTCCATGTTTCAGGTGAGGATCAAGCAGGGTGGAAGTAGAAAGGCTGAGCCATTTTGGTCCAAACTTAGGTGCTCTGGCAGTCAATGCTTTAGAGCTTTATGCCCTGCGGGCAGACACGCCGCATCTCCTTCCCTGGTTTACTTCTGCTGAATGCCGTGCTGCTCCTTCCACTCTACTTTACAGACGGTTAATCCCTAAGAAACATTTACACTTCAAACTCTCCACTTGTGCTTCCAGAGAACCCACCCTACAAAAACAAATATATGGATGAATAGGAAAAATAATAATTGCCAAGTCATGGATAAGCCTATATTGCTTCCATTTCAGAAACTAATAGACTCTTATCGCAAAATTAGAAACAGGAAATATGATAGAAATATTTACTTAATAAATGGATCATTTATTTTCTGAACTCTGGTGTGCGAATGTTCAAATAAGTATAAAATAAATTTAGGGACTGAGAGGAAGGGATATCCTTTAAACAAGGCTAATTAATAAGGAACCAATGCAAAAGTACTCTAGTGAGAAAGGAAGAAAATTGATGATTAAATCTGGGGCAAGATATTGGTCCAAGGAATTCTAGGCCTCAGTAAGAGGTTTTATTAAAGTTTTAAAATAAACTTATGATCAATTGGGCTAGATTTTATAGTCAAATTCCCTTTAATGTATACAGAATTTCTGGTATGTGCTTTCCCAAAGTTTAATCCCACAGTTTGAGGATCATGATAACATAAAGGTAAAGCAAGAGCAGAAATTTCTAAGAGGGTTTATACTTCATTTTTATGTGTGCTTCTAAAAGTTCTGTCTCTACTGTGTACCCAGGAGATGCATTAACAGCAATCTTATTAAGATATCATATTCTCTGAGGTTACTTTTCTATCTAAAGATCAGTCAACACTTCTGTGTCTTACTATACATTTTTAGAAAGGAGAGGAACCCTCTTTCTCCTCCTTTTTCTTTAACTAGTGACCTCTGCAAATGTCTCACAACTTTCTGAAACGTATACTCTCTATAAGGTGTTCCTCTTTCTTCTTTATGAGAGTAAAAATACTGGGCACAGTAGATACACACAGTTTCTAAATTTAGTAGTTTGTGAGGAAGAGATAACGAATGGAAAATTGTGCAAAGAGTGGAGAATATTCAGATCAGACAATACCTATGTGACAATCTTAATTTCTCCCCATTCTGCAAACTCAACCCATCGTTATCAATACAGTCACCAAGTCTGACAATAAAGAGGTGTTCCACTAGTTGCAGGGCCAGATCCTATGTATCTTTAATCATTTAACCAACTATCCTTTTTTGTTGACAAAATGAAATTTAATGACCCAAAGGTCACTTTAACATGTAAACAAGCCTTTCGTTACTTCTTTGTGTCAAAAAATACATATTCATGGGCTATGGGATAACTATTTTTAAGGTGCAGTTATATTTTTTCATTATTAAAAACAAAACCCTTAAGAGGAAATATATCCATTAAAGACAAAATGACTTAGACCCATGAGATTCTTAAGAGTAATGAGTCCCTATGCCTACAGTGTGTCCCAAGTGTCAGTTACTCACCCGTTACCAATTTCATTCCAGTCTTTATCTTGTTTTAGGAAAATAAGTTAACTTTTTTTTGTATTTAA
Source organism: Manis javanica (assembly GCF_040802235.1). Taxonomy (NCBI): domain Eukaryota; kingdom Metazoa; phylum Chordata; class Mammalia; order Pholidota; family Manidae; genus Manis; species Manis javanica. Next base: position 4,908,192 of record NC_133171.1, read on the forward strand.
TTTTATACAAGTTATTGATACTGAAATTAATTTGTGACTGATGATTTTCATAAGAGGAGGGTTTTATATATGCATTTATTGATCTCGTTGAAGTTGTGAGTGCCACTAAGGATGATAGTAAAGAAATGTGAAATCTTCACCAAAGTTCTCTGGAGAGCAACAGTTGATTTTACTTTTTCTCCTGAATTATATAATGAAAGGTTAAGGGGTAATATTCTTGTCTAGTATGTTGGGATCTCTCTTTTCCTTGCAAAATAATGCCTCTTGAACAATTAAAAGACAAGGGCAAAGGGAAAGAACAAGGGGAAAAAGAAAAGCTGACTGAGAACAGTAGAATGTGGATATAATAAAGCTAATGCTCCTCTGGTAGTTTCTTTCTAAAAATTTGTGCAAATGCCAATAGATTTTTTCCCAAAGATGGGAGAATGATTAAATAACTGCATCTCTTCTATTATAGAAAAATGAAACACAAGCTTGCACACGGAAGCTCCTAATAATGAGATGTAAACAAAGAGGCCTTACCAGATGACAAAGGTAAAGTTCAGTAGAATGTGGGGTACATGTGTGTTGGGAAATAAGTGACATGAAATGAACTCCGTTTCTCCAAAAAATTAGATTTTATTGGATTTCCATGTGTATTTATTTAATCAAATGATTAAATTTCTATATTTAATTCCATATTTAATTGCATATTTACATTATATATACAACTTAATTAATGTGTCTTTAATACACACAGCTACACAGGGCTTGCAGGAGACAGACCTCCAGAGCACGCCCCTTCACCTTGATTCTGCTGACTGAGCCTTCTTTGGGTTGTCTTGTTTCTAGCTGCTCACATAGGGGCTTTCACCATCAGCTTAAAAGTCTGTGTTTCACAGATTTCCATACTCAGCATTCTTATCTTGAGCTACATATTTCTCATTGGAAACTCTATTTTTTTCTATAGCTTAAAATAATGCTTCTCAATTCTAAGATTAAGTGTCTCTTCTGAGCTCCACACCCATAAATTCAACTAACTGCCTAAGCATGCAGGTTTTAGCTCAAACTCAATATGGTAGAGTTAAACTCATCTCCCCTCCAACCCTATGCTTTGCCATCAGATTCTTTCATTCATCTCACTGAATGGCAAAACCATCTATTAAGATGTCCAAGAACACTGGTAGGCAAAATCTTGATTTATTCTCTTTTAAGGTCCAAATTAAATATGTGATAAATGCATGTGGACTCAATCTTCTTAATATCTCTCAGATCTGTCTTCCTTCACTGTCCCCATGTCCACTGGACTATGTAAAAACCCCCCAAGTGTTCCTCCTTAATTCCGTTCCTATCTCCTCCAGTCCTTTCTCCATACTGCCCAATGTTAGATCTAAAATGTTTTTTCTTTTTAATTTTGCTACTTAAGATCTTTAAATGGTCCCCTTTTTCTTTTTCCTTTTTTTAAAGAATCCCTAAGACCTTAGCTTAGCACCCAAGACCCTTTATGATCTGAGCCTTACCTACCTACTCAGCATCAATTCCTGAAAGGAAAGGAGCGACACACAGCAGCAATTCACCGGAGCATTCCGCTTTATTAGGGAAAGGTGCTGGGTTATATAGGAAGGGGCATGGAATGATTGTGGTGTTACTTCTACGGGGCTGGTGGCTATTAGCTAGGTGCTGGGATTGGGAGGGGAGAGAGAGGTGATTGGGCTTCAGGTGGCGCCGGTGGGAACCGAGGACCTCGAAGAGAAGCCGGAAGTTCGCCATCTTACTGGTGGGGGCCCTTCAATTCCCATCACTCTCAGTCTTCTTGCTGGGCTACAGGTCGGCCCGTAGTTTGCAGGACATGGCAGGGAGCACTGCAGTTCCCAAATCTTGTTCTCTTGCTTTCCTTTATGTGAAACACTCCTTCTCTTAACCACCATCCCCAAATACCCCACTTTCTAATAATCTCTCAAAGTCAGTTCCCATTTGATCTCATTCAGGGATGGTTCCTGAATCCCCAGTCAGGGTCCACCACTCAGGCGTCATACCCTTAGAGGACACAGTGCCTACCTCTCTTCCAGAGCCCACCTGTCTGTTCTGGGATGGTTAAGCTACCTGACTCTTTCCAAGCCTGTGAGATCTCTGGAAAAGGGATTGTGTCACTTTTCTTCTCTGAATATCCAGAACCTAACATACTGACTGGTACACACTGATCATGTGATAAATTTTCCAGTTAAGTTATGCTCTTTTCTATAGAAAAGAGCTACATATCTTAAGGAAGTGGCAACTTGTACAGGTATGAAGCACTGAAATTGGATGTAGGTGGAGCACAATGATAGTATATGCCCAGTGCAGTACTACCTTCCCATAAAGACACAACCCAAAGACATTTATTTAGGAGAAAAGGGGGGTTTATTTTTAAAATTCAAAAGTACTTTAGGACAATAGGTTTCCTTCCTATTCATGAAGGGAATGAATAATTTAGGCATCACATGAAGATGCAGAGAAAATTGTGTGGAATGAGGAGCTGCTGCATATATTGAGGGAAGGAACAAAGAGGTTTCAATTTGTGAAACAAAGAGGTGAACCCAAGAGGAAGCCACTAGGTGAATATATTTTTACTGGTTGATTTTGATCTAGTTGCCTTAAAGCTATGTTAAATGTGCAATCAATCTTTTCAGGTACAGCTCCAATTACAAATATGTTTTTTTAAATCAATATTTTAAGGTTCAGAAAATGTGATAATTTATTTTAGATTCTTTAAGTTTTATATACATACATATGCACACCCTCATATACACACACATTTTATTACATTCATATTTTCAATAGCCTTTGGTAAAGAATACCATATTATATGGACAATTTTACTAATGACTTAAGTATATTATAGCTATGGCTTCTTGGAAGAAGATACCTAAATTGAAATATTTGTAAGTGTAACAAGAATCTTCTTGCATAAACTAGCCAGAGGTAAATGATTTTACTTTGAAGATATGCTCTGATCTTATTCATCAGTATTACACACTCAAACCCATGGGATTTGAAAAGCATATTTTGTCCTTTTAAATGCCTATAACATTTTGTAGAAAATAATTTCAAAAATTTTCTTTCTAAAATTTTGAGAGAGAGTTATCTTACCAGATTTACTAAACATGTTGGACTTACGTACTAATTGATTTTGAACTTGTGCGATGTATAAATACAACCACCGAGATGATGGTTGGCTTCATTTCAGAGTGAAGATTCTCAATGTTTTGTTAACAAATGAAACATTTCATTAGACTCTTTGAAATTCACTCTTTTCAACATTTAAATTGTAGCAGTTCATATCTACTTACTAAATACCCCATTTCTCAAAAGTACCAAAGAGAACTACACATATCCAGTAAGAAGGAAGAACGCCATTTCAAATGTTATGCTTTCTTAAAGATCCCAGTGGATGTGGTTGGCAAATCAAATTTTGCTATTATATCTTTAAAAAGGGGAACAATTGTTAGCATCTGTGAACTGCTTCACTAGTTTGTATGTTACTGGGACACCAAGTATGTAATGACAGTGAGTCTCAATTCATTGGCCGTAATGTGGGAAAATACAGAAACGAATGGAAAGTGATCTCTCAGGCCATTCTGTCATGGCAGTTCCTTTTGGTATGATTTAGGAAACTACAGGCAGTAGAAAAGCCTCCCTTTTAAATGTCAAATACAAGATTCATTTCTGTACTGCTTTAATCCAAATGTCAGTGTTCTGAGCAGAACCATCAATCTCACCAGAACTTGCCAAGCTTTACGCATCAAAACCTCTGTCCTTTAAGAAAGAAATCCCGATTTCTGGGAATACCCAGTATCCAATTTGCATGATGCTGAAAAAGTGCTTCCATTAAGAAGCAGGGTATGTTCAGTGTCTTCTGTACATATGACCACTCAAGGGTGGAAGAAAGAATACTCCACTCTTGCCAAGAGTGACTAAACTAAATCAGGAGCATTTCTCTTTAGAACAGAAAGATAATCCTTTTTTCAGGGACTTTCCTCCTGTCTTTCTTACTTATTTTCCTATGCCCTGTTTCTTTCACATAGAGCTATGTGCTCTGTTCCTCTCCCTAAAGCCACTGACACTTGTTGAGGTAAAGTGAGCAAGGTGTGTGTTTGCAGAGTGAATATCCCAGTGGAACCCACTGTAGAGCCCAGCACACATGTAGGACTCCAGTCTACACGTGAGGTAAAACTCTCCACTTCCAAACAAACATACGAGAGATCTGAATAAGTGAAAAACCAGATAATAAACAAATGATTTTAAAAAGATACAAATAATGTACCCAAATATCCAAATAACTTTCATTTGTTATGTGCTTTCCAATTCAGGCTAACGCTGAAAGTGTTTTACAAGTGTTCTGAGAACAGACTCTCCCTTTGGGTATGTGGAGACCCAGAGGGTCCTCCTCGGCCCGCACACTGAATCATCCAGTCCCCGAGCAGAACATGCAGCTGAGCTGAGATGTACCGGGTGACCACAGAGAGACAAGGAGTGTGACTAAAGGTTTGGGACTCAATGGATAAGTGCCACTGAACACAGACCCCTGGAAATAGGGATATGTTTTCTGGGTGAGAGATTCTTGCAAAGATTATTTTTTTTTAGATTTTTATACTGAGAAATGTTTCCTTGGCCATAACCATAATAATGGAAAAACAGTTCTGTTACTGTGGATGCATGGAAAAGCTATTTAAATAGGAATGATTAAATGTGAAAAAGTAAGCTTCAGTTATGCTATAAGAAAGAATTATTTACAGAATAATGATTACATCTACATTTCCATGAAACTCAGAGAAAACATTAAGAAAACTTTCAAGTGAGTTTATTAAAATGTAATAAAATAAATATTCTAAAATCTGCTTTCTCTGGATATTTTGAATAGACTCAGCAAAGAGGCAATTTTGTTTGCAGTGGGTATCTGGGATTGTGTATCACAGACATCTGATGTGTAAACAAGCATTCCCTCTTCAATTCCTTTCCTTATTCTCCTGTTATAAGCACTGTGGATCTCACCTCCATGGCCCTAATGAGTCGGTACATTTCTACAGGTGGAGAACTGAGTTATCTTGCACTGAAACTGCTAAGAAAATGCTTGGCACCAAAGTGGCTTTGGATTGGGACAAGGGAGAGGCTGGGCATGCTTTACTAGGGGGAATGTAAGGTGAATAGGTTACCCAGAGCCCAGTAGGAATCAATGGACTTACAAATCTCAAGGCTTTGAGAATGGAGATGCTTGCTTTGGCCCAACATGGATGGCTCCACTCATTAAGGTCTGAGCTCTGTGTGGTGAGAGGCATTATTTGTTCTGTCCGTCATGACATCCCAATCACAGGAGCTATTGCCCCACACAAATCAGACACTCGATACATGTTTGGTGAATTAAGTGAAGAAGTTATCAATGGTAACTTGTCTAAGATTACCCAAGAGAAAATAGTTGGTCTACTGCTACAACCTGGAGAAAGAAGTATGTGATAATGGTTTTCTCTTCATTCCTGATGGAAGTTACACTCACCAGGGGAAATAGCTATACCAGTAAGTGGTACCTGATGAGAATTAAGAAGTGTTTCTCAAAGCAGCTCTAAAGAGGATGCTACACTCTGTTTGGTATCCAGAGAATACTTCTGACCCCAAATGTGTGGGGTTATCTTTTTCCACAACAATCAGTTCTTCAACTCTTCAGATACCAACCAGATGTCCTACCATTCAGTTCAATTATGACACTAACCAGAATGAGTGCAGATCCCACAGCATAAGGGCTCAGACTCACAAGACTGCCCCCACTTCAAACACCAAATGCAAGCTCCAGGCCTCTCATACTTCTGACTGACCAGCTATAAACCAGGGGTTCCCATGACCCTCTCCTTGGGTTTGATAATGCTAGTACATCTCAGAGAACTCAGGAAAAGTTTCCTTACATTTACTGGTTCATTATAAGGATACAACTAAGGAAAAGCCAATGAAAGAGATGCATAAGGCAAAGTATAATAGCAGAAATGGGTGCAGAATTATTTCCATACTCTCTCCAAGTGTATCCACTCTAAGCACTTTGATGTGTTCACCAGCCTGGAAGCTCTTTGAACCCATAGTTTAGGGGTTTTTAAGGAGGTTTCATTATGCAGGCTAATGATTAAATCATTAGCCATTGGTGATTCGTTCCTTCTTCAGCCACTCTCAACTCCTGAAAGGTTAGAGGTGGGACTGAAAGTTCCAGTCCTCAAATAAGATGACCAGCCCCCATCCTGAAGCCACCTAGGGGTTCCCAGCCACCAGCCATCCCATTAGCATACAAAAAGACACTATTGTCATTTCAGAGATTCCAAGCACTTCCAAGATTCTTGTGTCAGGAACCGGACCAAACATTATAAAAAAAGATACTCTGATCACTCAGGAAATCACAAAAGTTTTGGATACTATATGCCAGAAACCAGGAATAAAGACCAAATATTTATTTCCTATTATATAACAATATCACAGATGCAAATTTTGAATCATTACTTCTGATGTCAGAAAAAGGAAGTGGTAAATACCCTTGAATGGTAAAAATAGGAAACCCACACTGAATAGTAGGAAAAAGTAGCACTGAATAGTGACAAAAACTCCACAGACTTTCTGAAGCTGCATCAAAACCACTGATGTGGGTAAAGATATTTCAATGTAGTGTGCATGCAAGCACATTATCAAAGGGAAGACACTTCTGTAAAATCCAGGGCACCAAGAAAGTCATGCATATTAATTGATATATTTTTTCAAGTCAAGACATAGCTCAGTCAAGGGTCCTTCTAGGCCAGCTTTAGGATGGGGACATTTGTTATTCTATTGATTTTATTTTAAAAATTGTTTTAGTATAATATCATTCATAAATGTTTCTTTGATGTGTGTCTTTTGCCAGCAGCTTTCCTCTTGATGTGGCACACTTCTGAATATTAGAACTGTTGGTGGCACCTTTGAGGGAATTAATTTTAAACATTATATAGGTTAATAATAATTAAAGTGAAATCACTACTGTAGTATAAAAATGTCTTTTAGTCACTTTAAAAGTTTCCATGTTTTAAAAAACTTGTTTACCATTTCACCAGAACTACTGCTTGTGTTCTCTTCACTTTTTCATATATTCAAATGGTAAAATTCCTGCATGAAAACTCATAATGTATGCTTTTCTATTGTTACTGTTGATTTTGAGCTCTAACCTCTATGTTTTAGTTTAGGCCACATCTTGCTCATAGTGATAACAGGATGCACGTGCATTGTAGCAGAAATACATTTTACAACTTTCTCAAAATTTAGAGGCGTGCATGTGGGTCTTGCAATTCTGGTTGCATATGTGTTAGCAGACCCAAAGTAAAACCAACTGCCCATCATTTTTGGACCACCAAAATTTCTCCAAGTTGCTGAGTACATAATTATTAGGCCTGTTATATGACAGAATTTAGGAACTGAAGGAATCTAATACCATCAAATTCAGAGCTTCTTAGGCTTGGCTATATACATCTGTGTATCTATATCTACCATCTGCATGTATCTGTATCTATCTATCATCTATCAGTATCTCTGACAAGACTGGATGGTGAACAAAAGTTACAAATGAAACCATTCTATACTGGCTGTGCCACTGAGCGCATTAGTTCGTACTGGCACTGTCAGATTGCAAACATGAATAGGGAGCTGTGCTTATAATACTTATTTGGATAAATTCTAGCAAAAAACTGAGGAACTGAGAAATGTCCATATTATATCTTAGATTATAACCATTAGTTTTACATGTCTTAAGCTCCTAACCGCATTGACTAGCCCCTTATGGTACAGAATGTGCAATATATTTTACGTGTTTTACTTCTCTGTATAACTGGTCAGGGCTGAGCACAGTTCTGACCAACAGAAGGTGCTGAATGAATATTTGTTGAATGTAACTGAGTATCTTTGCTGTCTTCAATTAGAAGTAAAGCAAGGCTATCAAGAAAAGAATATGGAACTGTAAACCCCTTCCCAATTTGCATTACTTAGGAACTAATTATCATGTTCCTGGATTCCTTGTACTTTCTATGCCTAATTCATTTCACTGCTCATTAGCACCTCCACCACACCTGAGGATAGACAGGAGATAATAAAGTAATTATAAAGAATAATATGCAAATTAGCCATGATGGTTTGGTAAGCAGGTAGTTTGCAATTCTTGATTAAGAAGAGGCTCTGGGATTACCTTGGAATTTTCACTGTTTTTCAACCCCCTGTTGGTGAACACATACAATCAAGAATCTAGACTTGGTCTACAGATCTTGGGAAAAAAATCAGCATCCGCTGGCTGTCTGGCCACCTGAGCTGTGATAGGTGCTGGCACATCAGAGAAAATAGATTCAGAAGAGCTTGGCAGGCTGAAAGACATTGAAGCAAAATTTGTAATCCGATTGGCAAGCAGTTTAATACAGCAGAGGTGGAGTTACGTGTGTGTTCTGTACGGGATGCTCCAGTAGAATCCTGGTGTCAGCATTTTGTCCAGCTGCAGTCTGTTAATTGTGAGAGCAGGAGGACATCCTGAAGGGTTATTACTGCAGTGCAAATGGCAGAAAAGCTTAGCCAAGGGCCTCCACATCAGCAAAAGAGGAGGGATTGGAATTTGGAATGTGAGGGTCACCTAGTGATTTGTTCTATATTCCATACTGATGATAGGAATCCGGCAGAGCAGGCTGATAAAAGGAAAAGAAGTCGGTGAGAGGCTGGCTCCTTTATAGTTGCTAAATAAAACCAATAAAACAGGAAAACAAAATTTAACAGCTGAAGGGATCTAAGAAATCACCAAGTTCAGAGCTTCTCAGACTTGGCTAAGCATAAGAAGCAACTGGGATGCTCTTTTAAATACAGATCCCAGGACCCTATTCCCAGAGTATTTATTCTGTGGGCCTGGGTAATGGTAAGACACATCTTTAGGTCTATGTCTGTATATCTATATCTATCAATTGCACATTATTTGTAGGTAATAGATAAAAAAATAAGGATAGGTGTATCTATCTATGATCTACTTTCCTATCCTATATCTGTCTCTTTCTCATTCTATCCATCTGTCACCTATTCATCTTTGTGTTCTTAAAGCTCTCCTGGAAAATCTAATGCATTGCCAGTTTGGGGAATCACTGCTTCTCATTTTAATTATAAAAAAACTAAGATCCATAATAATTGTGTTACGGTCAAGTTATTTTCTTAGCAATAACAGCGAGAGCTACGTCACTCTGTTCTCCGTTCAGCATCCTTTTTTTCTATTCCAAAAATCGAAAGGACAAAGATGTACAAAACTAAAATGAAGAAGAGACTCAAATAAGAATAAAGCAGAATTTGGAAAGCAGAAACAAAAAATCTTTCTTTTTTATAAGAAAATAATCTGAAAATTATTTGAAAACAACCTTTTAAAAAATGTTTTGATTCCAAAGACATCCAGTGCACAGAATGCAGAGGAAGGGGAAATGCAAATGGGGAACATTGAATTTTCACTCAGACACTACGAAGTGCAGGCACTTTTGTGAATTCATCAGAGTCTGGAACCTAAATATCTATGCACAGACTCAGAAATATATATTTTTTTCAATGTTCGAGGCACAAGTGGCCAGATTTATACTAACCGGAGTCATTAAAGACATAAATATAACCCAAGATTCCAATTTATTAGTTTAAAATGAGAAAGAGAGTAAATTAGCAGACGAGTATATAATGTTTGCTTAAGTACAAGCTCTTATTGTAATAGATCTAAGCAGTAAATTACTTGGTGGATGTAAAATTAAAAGAGAAAATCATAGAGCCCTATCAAAATGTCACCTGACAAGGGATCCTAGAAGTCTCCTTCACTTGGACCCCATGTCCCATGTTGCTAAGTGGGGTATCTGGAGGTTTGTAGGATACTCCTGGGCAGGAATTTGAAGAAGAAAAGAAAAGAGAACAAGTTTTCTGCCTTTTAAATTTTAAACTTTACCTCTTTCAAGTAATGTTTCCAAGGCTAATCCAGAGTTGTAGCATGGTTTAAAATTTCATTTTTTCTGTTGTCAAATAGTATTCCATTGTATGGGTAGACCAATTTTTTTACTCATGAATCTGTTGATGAATATTTGAATTTTCTCCAGTTTTTATCATATTGTTATTATATTATAAATAATGCTGCCATAAGCATTCATATGCAATTCTGTGTGTGGATATATTTTTTAATCATTCTTAAGTGAATAGCTAGAACTAGAATTGTTTCATCATGAATTAACTCTATATTTAATGATTTGAGAAACAGTCAAGCTGTTTTCTAAAGTAGTTGCACCATTTTACATTCCCACACTGACAATATATGAAGGTGCTAGTTTTTCTACGTCCTTGTCACCACTTGTACCTATCTGTCTTTGGGATTACAGCCAATCTAGTGAGTGTGAGGTGGCATCTCATTGTTGTTTTGATTTGCATTTCCCCAGAGACTACTATTTAGCAACTTCATCTGCTTATTAGTCATGTCTTTATCTTCTTTGGATAAATATTTATTAAAATCACTTTTTCCATTTTTAAAATTGGATTTTTCTGTCTTCTTGTTAGTTGTGAGATTTTTTTGTATATTCTGGAAAGAGGTCCCTTATATAAACACTTTGCAAATATGTTTCTCCCAATCTGTAGCTTGTTTTTTATTTATTTTTAATTTGACCTTGAAACACAAATAATTTGAATTTTAGTAACATCCAAGTAATAAATTTTTTCCTATGGCTTGCATTTTGGTGTCATGTCTAATAATGTTTTGCCTAATCCAAGATCATGAAAATGTTCTGTTTTCTTCTAGTAGCTTTATGGTTTTAGCTCTTACCTATGATTAATTTTAATAACATTTTATATATTGTGAGATAAGAATCAAAGTTTATTGCTTTACGTATCTATATGAGTATGAGATATGAATTTGAATATATGAATTTCAGAATGATTATTTCAATTAATGTAAAATTGGCAGAGCTCTTGGTGATAGGGGTTGCAGTGAATCTGTAGAGCAATTATGGGAGTATTGCAATACAAACAATATTATGATTTGCAATCCATGAACACTAGATCCTTTTCATTTTTATTTAATTTCTCTCCACAGTGATTTGTGGTTTTAGGATGCAAGTCTTGCTGTTCTTGTCAGGTTGAATTCTCAATATTTTACTTTACTTATTTTACTTTATTTTTGATGCTATTGTGAATGGAATTGTTTCATCATTTCACTCTTGATTTATCTACTGCTAGAATATAAAGGTGAATATGATTTTTTGGATACAGATCTTCTTTCTTATAACCTTGCTGAACTCATTTATTAGTGCTAGAAATTTTTTACATGGATTCCTTAGGATCTTTTATATAAGATATCAAGTGCTATGCAAATATAGTTTTATGTCTACCTTTCCTCTCCCTAATTACCCTGACTAAAACCTCCAGTACAATGTTGAATAAAAGTGGCAGGGGAAGGCATTCCTTATCTCAGGAGGAAAGCCTTCATTTATTCATGATCAAAAAATGGTATTAGCTGAAATTTTTTAAGCACTCATCTAAATGTCTTATACATAGTATTTATTTTTATCTTCATACCAGCAATATGAATATCTACAAGCATTTCTATTTTATGTCAGACAATATATAGTAATGCAATAGCTGTCATAAAAGTTAGTAAGTCGTTGAGCCAGCATTAAAATGAGAAACTATGACACCAAAATCCACTTTAACTGCCCCTCTATATTGCCTCAATAATTATTAGTTAAATTACATTGACTGGAACTATAGTTAGCTTAACATTTTAAAAAATTGATTTATAAATTTTTGAATTGTGCATGAAATTTAAAATATGATGATTTTTTTATTGTTAGCTATAGACAACTGTTTTCTCTGTTTCAAAAATTTTAAGTGTCATAATTAATAAAATGATAGCAAAATATAGTTCAAAGACTATAATAACATATATCGCCCTAATACTGATTATCTGTGTGATTCTCTCTATATATGCATCTATATTAATATTTTAAAGCTCCTCTCCCTCTGAGGGATTGGCTTGATTTCCAAGAGATCTTCTAACTTTAGCACCTTATTAAAATTTGTAGTAAAAAATTAGTACAGTTAACAAAAATTTATCATGAATTTTAAAATTTCATTTCTTGAGATCTATCAGCTATCACTGCCCATTTTGGTCTATGCAGAATAAACATTTTATAATGTTTATAATCAAAACAGATATTGTTATTTCAAGGGTCCATTGTATGTGCTAAGAATAACCAGGCCAACTTTCCTCCTTGATCTTGGTCAGGAAGACAGCTCTTTCTTAGACCATGATCCTTCTTTTTTATTTCTTTGATTTGAGCTTGAAACAGGAATAAAGAACACAAAGGGAAGGGAAATCTAGCCATTTCTTATATACTATTTCTAGATTCAAAACAAAAAGTCATCTCCAGTATTGAGGTCTTTATTGATATGACTACTGTAACTTTAGTTACATGTTTAAAATACGTAATTTTTTAAAAATAAAATTTTTAACATTCACTCTAAGTGAAATTCAGGAGACTTAGTTAGCAGCAAAAACATCATTTTTAACTGATGCTAAACCAGAATTTGGATCTAGTAATGATCTGTTTTAACTAATTCAATTGGTCATTGCCATCTAAAATTTCACTTTGTTGTATGCTGAATGGTTTCATTTAACACCTGATCAGAAGGAGGGTGAACCAAACCACACATCAAGCAAAACTTTACAAGTCAGTCAGTGCAGTGAGAAAAAAGACCAAAAAAAAAAAAAAAGAGAGAGAGACAGAAGAGAGATGAAAACAAGTAAAGTAAAATTAGGATGGATATTTCTTTGTAAACAAAAACATCAATATTTTCAAATACTTATGTTGCCAATTGTAAAGTCAGGGATTAAGTCACTGTGTGTTCTCATGCTAACCTTAGGTATAAAAGGAAAAATTGCAATTACTTAGTCTTTAAAGTATTTTCAAGCTAAAGAAGGAATATGGAAGCCACAGTTTGCCCTCTTCTTTAATAAAAATCAACCAAAGTATAGATAATATATTGTTTTTCACAAAACTTTACTTGCCCCCTTTGAAATAAGACTGACAAAAACAAGTATACAGGTAATTCCAAATTAGTATCTCAGTTGGGGACATGCAAAATAATTTCGCATTTAAAATTAGTTTTTCTTGAGATCAATTTCAATGAAAATTTTCTGACTAGAAAATCTAAAAACAGATTTTCCTGAAATAATTTTCCAAAATTCATTTTGGAAAATAAGGATATTTATTATAGTCTTTGGGAAATATCTAAGTCGCTTGGCAAAGGAAAAAAAGAGTCTCATTGAAAAGGAAATCAAAAAAATAAAGTAATGTAGTAGATGACAAGAACAAAAGCAGCTAACTCTTTTGTTTTCCACCTCTACCAGGAAGGCTAATCAGCTGTAATTAAGAGGCAAAGTAACAGTCTAATAAACCGCACTTGTCACCAGTTGTCATCTTAGTGATCAATTCACACCCCTATCACAATGACAGCCACCCTTCCAGGACTCTAATAACCTCACTCCTTGGAGCGGTGGAGGATTAGGAAATGGATAATGGATTGTTAAGGCTTTAATGAAGTGGGGGGTAAGGAGACAGGAACCTCTCAGCTGGGGAGGTAAGGGGTGGCAGTGGGGGGAGAGAGGCTCATGAGGGTAAACTTTAATTAAGGTTTTGGTTCACTTTGGTTTCCTATGTAAGTTAAATTAATTTGAGACTTTCAACTTTTCTTCCTACAGAGTTTACTCCCTCTTTCCAGTTTTCCTTTTCCAGCATTTGTAGAAGAATCTTTTCAGTTAATCCCTATCCTGAACTTTATTGATTGATTGATTGATAAATTGCACTTAGAAGCACACCTTCATTTTAACTTCTTTCATTTGTTTTCAAATATTTGTTTTCCCCAATTACTTCTATAAAATTAGAAGGAAATAGAGAGGCAATGCCTTCTTTTTTTGCCACTAAGAATAATTTTGTGTATTAGCACTAAAGAATAAAAAAAGCAGTTGTATTTTGTATCCAACTTGTGTCCCATCATTTGATGACAATAAGAGGCAACAGGGCCTTATATAAATAGAAAGTACAAGCAATTTTCACATGCGGTTTATAGGATCAGCCAAAGCATCTGTGAAATTCTTTTGTGACTTAAGCTAGTTTGTAAAGATAATCCTTTTAATGACCAATTTAAATGAACTCTTTCATGTTTTAAGCTATTTGTTTCTCAACATTAGCAAGTAAAAAAATGAATCCTGTGGTGGGAGCTCAGTGTCCTCTGTCCAGGTGTACATAAAACTATGTAAATGGCTTCCACTGCCTTTGTTGGTAACACAGCAGGGTGTACTATTACTGAATTAGGTTGTAAGGAATGGGATCAACCAGCCAGTGTAATCCCTTGCTTTGCACTGTATCACACCAACATGATTCTCGACCAGGGAAACACTGTATTGTTTTAAAAATGAAGGTCATCATCTCTGATTGTATAGTCCAAGAGACCATCATTCCCCATTTTTCATTACTCTGAGAGTGGGGCTTATTTATATGTATGTAGTTATGATTATCTCTTTATATGGTGTCATTTCAGCAGAATGCAGTATTTGTTTGGTTGAATCAAAACCATTGCAGTTGCAAATGTAAATTCATGAACTTAGAATTTTTGTTTGTTGGTTTAAAAAAGAAATACGCTTTATCATGACCTTTCTTATAAAAAATTCACTGTAGAATTTTGTAGCCAGAGGATTTCAGATACATAACAGCTTATGAAAGATCTTAGAACTCTGAAATCTTGGTAATCTCAGACTATTTGGAAGTAAAAGTGTTGAAATGCACTTTTTTTTTGAAAGTCCACCCTTATATCATCCAAATAGAGGTTAAACTACCCTACTACATAAATCAGAGTGACACCTTATTTTCCTGTCTCAGTTTTCCCACCAGAGTGGCTGGAGGATGGTTGTCTATTTGATTGGTTGTCTATTTCAGTTGATTTTTAATTTGAATCAAATTTGGGAAAAAAATCTAAGAATTAAGGACATTAAAATCTGTACTTCAGGAATCAAAAGTCATTAATTTCCATTATTTTTAAAAATGTCAGTTTATCCAATGGAGTGTGACAGTCTATGTGCCTATTATCTACCCTGTTAGAGCTGAGACCTCATTTTTTTCCCTCTATAATTAGATCCAAGGGCCATGTACTAGGTTTTGATGACATTCTCTCTTCAACTCGGTTGTTTTAAACTTCTGTGATGAAAAGGACTATTTTTGTCCCACCCAGGCCCACCCCTTTCATCTTTCCTCCAGAGTACTGCTTAAGGAGCCCCGTACAAGTACGATATCCAGAGAACAAGGTCAGCGTCTCACCAGCTTTTATTTATTTATTTTTCTTTTGTGCTCAACAGATTGTTGTCCACACAATGGAAAACTTGGGGAACATGAGCCCGCTTCCTCTTAAGATGTCTCGCTGTGAACTATTAGAATACCAAAAGGCTAATATATGCATCCACGGGGCAGAGGGGACCGTTTCAGCCCACATTTCACACTGCAGTAATCAATTCATTGGTTTAAAAAAAAAAAAAGAAAAAAGAAAGGCGCCTGCTCTTTCCTTGTCCAGCTGCAGCAGGCAGGGGCTGGAACATATGCCCGTCTGAAGGAGGAGGAGGGGAGCCAGGCCTCTCAGGAGACGCCGCACAAAGCAAGCCAATCTTCTCCACAAAGCGTGGAATGACTTAAACACTCTATTGTATTAAATATGAATGAGCCCTCATTGTGGAGCACAGTGTGTGGGGACCCGGAGTGTCCTCCCATTAGCCACGTGATTAACCGGATTACACCGGGAAGCCGCGACGGTAAACGCGGGGAGCCTTCTGTCACTTCCTCCCCGAGGCCTGACCGACGAGGGGCTGAGGAGCTGGACCCTTTGTGGTCAACTGGGTGGAAAGAAGAAATTACCATGAATGTCATGCTCGGTAATTAAAAAAAGAGAAAGAGAGACAGACAGACAGAAAGAAAGTTGTCTCCAGGGACCATCTATGAGAAACAGTGTGAAAACATCTTTCTGAGCAACTAACATGTCAGTATTGTTCCCTTTGACCACATAGGACTCATCCAACCCCTCCTAAACAGGGTCCTGTATTTCCCTTTTGTGGTCAGGGAGATAAAAAAAAAAAAGCCATGAATTAAAGCTGCCTAGTTCTGCTCATTAGGGGTGAGACCCCATTATTCTGGGCCCACAAATCTGCTAGCCTGTTACCTCAGCTTCCTCCTCTATGTGTGGGTCTCTCTTCTGTCCGTTTCCATCCACTCCCCTGTTCATCCTCAGGACAGATAACGACCCATAGTTAATTGATTTATGGAAATTGCACCAAAGTTACAATTCTCATTGCAACTTGAACTTTGAGAAAATGCAGGGAAATGGTTAACACCGCACCAATGAGAGAAGTATATATTATCTGAGTTCAGGCCTGGAAATTCAAATATCTTGAGTATAAAATGTTTTCTGGGATATTTTTTAGTTTATTAATGTGATATAAACGTGAAAGACATTTGGTGAGTCATATTTTAACTAACAAATATTTCTAAAGATTAGTTATTACTTAAAATCTGGATTAAATTAGCAAAAGAAAAGTCGATCTTTAAAAATATATAGCTCTATTGGCTACAAAATAGACTATTTTGGTAAAGGATAAGTTAATAAAAAATGAAGAGTCAAACTGAGTCTTTGGCAAACCTTAGAAGTTTTAAATTAATACACCTTTTAAATAAGGAGGAAGAATAGGTATTTTTCCCTAACAGTCATAAATCCATTGGTAAAACTGTTCAAAAAGAGTATTGTGAGAAGTAATTATTTTCTTAATTTTCTTAAATTTGTTTATCGGTTTTGACCTTTCTCTAAAAAGTTTATAACAACTATGCAAGATGTGAGTCCCTGTAACATAAAAAACAAAAAACAGTTTTAAAACTTTTGGGCTCTAAATAAGATAGATACATTGAAATTTATCTATATTGATCTCAAGTATAAATATAATCACTCTTATTTTCTGCCATGCCTTTTAACCTAATCATAAAATTATGGTGTAGAGAGAAAGTTCTCCCAAATGATGAGAGCAAAATTCTACTTTGAGAAATAATTTATACTACTTTAACAATTAAGGGAAATGTCAAATGGATGGAGGCCGAAGGAAATTTAACAATTAAATAAAATAATAGAGCTTTTTTTATTAATTGAATAATTCATTGACTAAAGACAATGTTGTTGGTTTTTTATTCCCTCTCCTGCATTTTCTACATGCAAAGAGCCCTATGCTAGGAGAAGATTTCAAAACTTCAGGAAATGCAGATTCCATTGTGAGTGGCAGGAATCTAAATATCAGGATAGAGACCACATTTGATAAGCATTAGATAAGAGATTTTTGTGTGTTAAGATATAACCTCCTTTCATGAAAATC
Source organism: Manis javanica (assembly GCF_040802235.1). Taxonomy (NCBI): domain Eukaryota; kingdom Metazoa; phylum Chordata; class Mammalia; order Pholidota; family Manidae; genus Manis; species Manis javanica. The sequence continues at coordinate 4,925,638 of NC_133171.1, forward strand.
CATTAATTAACTGTTGTTTGAGGAAAACACTTGTAAGCTATCCAATTAATTAACTTTTTCTTGTCAAAATAAAACAAACACAGTTTAAATTGTTTTGCTTAAAGAATATTTTGAATGTCTCCATTATAGTGTTTCTGATGGCCGAGCACCTGCCTGCGGTAGATGGTAAAGTCCTGGACCTGAAGGATTCTGATTTCTGTTGCTCTGATTCCCTCACCATGCTGGTGAGCGTCCTTTTCACATAACACAGCGATTTCCTCAGAGGCCAGGATCTGACCTGGCAATGGTCATGGGCATGAGCAATAAATGGCTCTCTCCCTTCCGAAACACCCATTGCAAACTTTGTTTTTGCTGCCTTTCTCCTTCATATTCTTCCTCATTTGTTTTGTCTTCCATTGCTTCATTCTAATCTTTAGGCAATTTTTTATGTTAATGATTATTTTATGGTGTCTGAACCCCTTTTTCAACTAATTAGTAAAAGAAGTAATCCCAACTCTGACATCAACCCGTTTAAAACTGTTGCATGTTTTCCCAATATTTGAGACTACTCAGGGGTCTTTTTATCTTTTTTTAATCCACCCATTCTGGCTTGAGGATCACCTGAAATGTGAGGAATTGTGGAATGAAGGTATCTAGAAAAGTAGTCTTATTACAAATGAGCGGGCAAAATAGAATGTCAAATGCATGTCAGTGGGTTTCTTAAAATTTGAGATACTTGTTACATCAGCTCCTGCCTTTGACTTCCATTGTTCCTGGAAAACAACCTAAGTGATAAATGATTCTAGGCATCATTTCTCTATCGCTGTATCGGAAAGAGGTGAAAATTCCTCTTCTTTGGTTTGTGCAGAGTTGTTTTAAATAAGGTTTGAATAATGAATGAGATGTTTTCAATCACAAATTTCATATGTTCGTTTGGATATGCAGAAATAAAAAAATTTGAAATGATAAACTATGATATTTCCATATGTTGTTCATATTTAATATACTTTTTGATTTCCAGTTATATCACCAATGGCATAAAAATTCATGTGTTATTAAAACATTTGTCAGTCCTTATGGAACCTTTCATTCTCTAAGATTCTGAACAGTTGTTTTATTTATTTATAGCGAAGATTCAAGTCATTTATCAGGTAAGGAATTCTGCATTTAAATTACCTTAATTTTTTCCTAGTAAACAATGGCAACAAATTTTCATTAAGCAAATTATAGTAAAGATCTGAAGTTGAGCATAATGATTTTAGCTTTTTAGATTATTTTGTCTCAACTCCGCAAGCCTATTACAAACTGATTGACAAACTGGATTTACCCTTGCATGAGAGAGCATGTGCTCTGCATTTAGTCCTATTTTCAAATGGTCAATGAAGATGAATCCTATGTAAATCTTGATTTCTGAGGATGAGAATAATGGGTTTCCATAGGTCTTTCATATCATGGTGAAAAATGAACAGTACATCACTATATATATCAGAACATGGTTTGAAATTCATGATAACCAAATTTCTAATAAAATAAGATGCTTACAATAAATCATTTGTCTCTACTAGTATTTAAATGCAGTGGATATTCTTCCAATTCTGTGATAGGTAAAATCTTCAGGCAGGACATTAAGACAATTTAATAGAAAATTATAAAGGCCTATTCCTTGTTCTAGTAGTTCAAGAGTTGATTCCTCAGGAATATTTTAATTAAAGTTCTTTAACTTAAACAAATCTTATTTCCTTGATTAGATTTTAATATTTAAATTATGAGATGAGAACTTTAAGTACAAAATTACTTTCAAAGAGTACTTAATGTTTATTATCTTTGAAAGACCTTGGTACTGGTGACTTCCTAGTATCAGAATATAATGAGTTATAACCACAAGATATTTTTACTAGAGTTACCTTTTTTATTCCATAGTCATCATTTAGTCATAGGATTATTGTGTTTCAAACTATGAATCCATAACAATAGCATACCAGTAACAGAAATCAGAACAAAATTAGAAATTCCCAGATTCCATAGTAATAATTATTCTTATGCTTTTATTTAAATTTTTACCAGTCCATATCAAACTGAACACACAATTTTATGTATTTTGATTATGGAATAAATATGTTATTATATGCTGTTTCTGTTCACATAAGTATTTTACATATAGTTATATAGACTTTCAATCAGTGCTTATGTTTTATCTAATGTTCTAATATGAACATGTTACTTTTTACCCAGTGTCCATACTAATGTTACATGTTGAAGTTATTTCCAACTTGCTATTTCCAATATTCTAATAAAATTTCCAATTGGAAATATTATTTTATTATTATTATAATAATTGGTAGATATCTTGTAAAATAGCATTTTCTTTCTGAAGAACTATTTCTCCCAACAATTCTCAGGAGCAGAATCACAATGTATTTAGAAGAATCTTACTCTTTTCCTGGGTACAATGAGAAAACTCTTAATTTCATATATTTTAACTTCTTTTAATTAAAGACTAATTTTATGTGCCATGGTAGAAACATGTTCTTTTATAAACTCTTTGGTAATTCTTTACACTCACTTCCAACTTTCTATAAATTCTACCACACAAGAAAATGTATAAGAAAAAAAAGGGCTGCATGGGTCTATTTATCAGGTTTGATTACTTAAATCCATTTTGAATTAATTCTATTTAACATTTCTTGTTATCCTAGTCAAGTAAAATTATGAAATAATATGAGGCTTGGGGCAGAGCCCTCCCAAACACATTTCTTAATGTTCCTTTTTCCCCAAAGTTCTTCCCTAAATGTAGTTCATGAATGACCATTCAAAGAGCTATCCTGTGATGATAATATTGTATAAAAGATCCATAGTTCTATAATTCTTAAAGCATGTGCTATGTAAAAACAGTATTTAAAACTTGATTATTCAATGTGTAGTTTCAAAAGTGGAATAGCATTCAATTCAAAGTAAAACCATTTGAATCTTTTGTAAATGGGCACTTTAAGAATCTATATTTCCTTTTTGTACTCATGGATCTAAGTATTTGAAGGTCCTAGAAGCACAGGTTAGTTCCTTTTTGAGTTAACCTAAGGTCAGTGTATGACAGAGGCAGAACAATGTCAGCTGCACTGATCTCAATAATAATAAAAATTTTATTTATACTATAGGAGCTACAGAAGTGCTTGATATTTAATATCCTGTGCATTGTTACAGTTATGCAACCCAATTCCTATGATATAGTCACTATTCCTACATTTATGTCATAGATAAAAAACCAACCTAGAAATATTTAAAACATCTGTCCAAGGTTACATAGTAAGTGATGGACCTAGTATTTGGACCCACATAGATCTAGCTCATGGGCACATATACTTAAACACTATCATACACTGCTAATATAATAACTAAATTAAAATCAATGTGGAAACAAGTTTTGTCTTCTAGATTCTGTTTCAAGCCATAGTAGAAAAGTTTGTAACAGACCAATGCTTCCATCAAGAGCAACCATTGAAGTTAGATGATATACAAAAATCATTCAAAAGGAGGTATTAAAGACATGACAAAGCAGGTAGGGTTTTAAAGAGAAAGATCCTAGAGAAAAAGGAAGCCCACTTAGGTAGACCAATATTCTGCGTGACATGTCTCCCTTCAGAATATTTTGCAGTTGTTTGGCATGGAGTCTAGAAATCAGATGGAGGATGACTTAAGAGATGGCAGACTTTGGGGACTCTCAAGAGAGCAGCAGTAAGAGTTCAAGACAACCAAGCAATCCCAACATGAAGGAACGTAATTTTTGAGAGAAAAGATAAAGAGAAGAGCTGACTCTGTAAGTTGTACAAGGTAAAAGGTTAAGAAACTAAGCAGAAAACAGATTAAAGCAAACAACCCAAAGTGAAGTTTTGTTATTTTCACAGTGCTGTGTATTTAGCAATAGACATCTATCTTTATCTATTGTCTACCGTCTAACATCTATCGTCCATCTAGTCATCTGACTATCATCCGTTACATATCTACTCCTTAGAGATGAAAACCACAAGTAACACTTATGCTTCTGTCTCCAACTGGTCACCGCTGAATTCACTCCGGTCTTCTCCATTCGCATCATGTGGCTTGCATGTTCACTCACTTGCTCAGCCCCAGAATATATCAAAAGTCGTTTCATAACTGTTCATCTATACCAGCACAAAAACACACCTAGTAACTAGAGTTTAAAGTGAATTTACTGTTTTTGCATTCTCGAGTTACGTTATCAAAGTACTGCATTCAAAAGAGAATTAGACCAGTCTTACTTCTCCCCTTTGTAGGATTAGGCTGGTCATTTCAAATGTGTTCATTGGCTCATGTGTGTATTCCATATTAGGGTTTCCCTGATTGTTGCTGATGTTATTTTGTTTTTCTAAAAATACAAAGTATAAAAATGGCTCCAATGTCAAAACCACAAAAAAAGGATACTCATAGAGTGACTCCCAATCCTCAGCTTTTTCATCCTATTCCCACTCACTCCTTTCCATTACAAATTTGATTAGTTTATTTTCCCTGCTTTCTTATACAAAGGGTAAACCACTATAGATACTCATTTATACTTTGATAATTTCTAGAAATGATTCCTTATTTGTTCATACAGATCAAATTCTTATTTCCTCTCCTTTGTCTCCTCTTTTCCTTTTACAGAGTATAGCAATCCATTTTGTGTGTTATTACAGTTAATTGAACCAAACTTCAATTCGTGAAAATTTACATGGCCACCAATTGTTACATGGTCTCACAGTTGTTAGCAATACTGCCATGAGTAACTTTGTTTATATGTATTTTTTATATCATCGCAGGTGAACCTTTAGAATATACTCCTATAAGTAGGTTTATCAAAGATTTCCCATTCATCTCTTAGCTGAATGGTATTTATAGTCTAGTAAATTGAGCAAGGATGTTTTGCAGTAAAGTCTTCCCTAAATTATTGTATGTTTAAACTTCTTAGGTTGTTTGTTTGCTTGCTTTTGTCATTTTTGATGTGTGCCTGAAACTTATGTTCATTTACATTTTTTATTTTGAGTTATTTGAGAAAGTGCTTCTCCATTCATTGCCTAGCTTTCTTTTTTCTCCAGTTTATTTCTTGCTGTCATAAAATACACATTGCATAAAATTTACCATCTTAACCATTTTAAAGTACACAGTTCAGTGGCACTAAATGCATTCATGATATTGTACTACTACTACCACCTTTTGTCTAGAATTCTTTTTATTGTATAAAATTAAAATTCCATTCTTCCTATTTAGCAGTAAATTCCCATTTACTCCTTGCTTCTAGGTCCTACAAAGCATCGTTCTTTCTGTCCCTATGATTTTGACTACCCTAAGAAAATCATATAAGTTAAATTGCATGATTTTTATCTCCTGTGACTAGTTTATTTCACATGGCATGACATCTTCAAAGTTTATCCCTACTGTTTCATAAGTCAGATCTTCCTGCCTTTTTAAGGCTGAATAATATTGTATTGTATGTATATACCACATTTGTTTGTCCTTTCATTTGTCAATGATCACTTTCATTACTTCCACATTTTAGTTATTGTGAATGATGCAGCTAAGAACATGGAATTATAAATATATGTTAAAGACCTTTTCATCAATTGTTTGGGGCATATACCCAGAAGTAGAAATCCTGGATTATATGGTAATTCTAGTTTTAATTTTTTGAGGTGCACCCATCCTGTTTTCCAGAGTAACTGTACTATTTTACATTCCTATCAATAGTAAAAATGGTTCCAAATTCTCACATCCGCACCAACACTTAAGTTCTGATCTTTTTGAAGAGGGCAGTTGATAGCAGCCATCCTAATTTGTGTTAGGTGGTATTTCATGCAAAGTTTCTCCTGCAACTTTGCTGAATTCAGATATTAGTTCTAGTAGTTCTGGAGTGCATTCTTTAGGGTTTCTTATGCACAATATAATGTCATCTCCAAACAGTGACAGTTTGACTTCTTCCTTACCAATCTGGATGCCTTTTATTTCTTTGGGTTGTCTGATTGCTATGACTAGGACCTCCAGTACTGTGTTGAATTGTAATTTCGATTTGCATTTCCTAATGAAGAATGATACTGAGAATCTTTTCTTGTGTTTATTGGCTGTCTGTCTTCTTTGGTGAAATGTCTATACAAGTCCTTTGCTCATTTTTGAATCAGGCTGTTTGTTTTCTTTTGGTGTTAAATTTTAAGACTTCTCTAGATACTAATCCCTTATGAGATGTATGATTTGAAAGTATTTTCTCCCATTCTATCCATTGCCTCTGTACTCTATTGATAGTGCCCCCCCTTTTTTTAGTTATCTTCCTTTTTTAAAATTTTGGTATCATTAATATACAATTCCTTGAGCAACACTGTGGTTACAAGATTATCCCCATTATCAAGGCCCCAAAACATACCCCATTACAGTCCCTGCTATTCAGCATAGTAAGATGCCATAGAATCAGTACCTGTCTTCTCTGTGCTGTACTGTGTTTCCTATGCCCCACCCACTACATTATGTGTGCTGATCGTAATTCCCCTTATTCCCCATATCCTTCTGTTCCCACCCATACTCTCCAGCCCGCTTCCCCTTGGTAACTGTTAGTTCATTCTTGGGTTCTGTGAGTCTGCTGCTGTTTTGTTTCTTCAGTTTTTCTTTGTTCTTATACTCCACAGATGAATGAAATCATTTGGTACTTGTCTTTCTCCACCTGGCTTATTTCACTGAGCATAATACCCTCTAGCTCCATCCATATTGTTGCAAATGGTAGGATTTGTTTTCTTCTTATGGCTGAATAATATTCCATTGTATATATGTACCACCTCTTCTTTATCCATTCATCTACCTATGGACACTTGGGTTGCTTCCATTTCTTGGCTATTGTAAATAGTGCTGTGATAAACATAGGGGAGCATCTGTCTTTTTTCAAACTGGGCTGCTGCATTCTTAGGTAAATTCCTAGAAGTGGAATTCCTGGGTCAAATGGTATTTCTATTTTGAGCTTTTTGAGGAACCTCCATACTGCTTTCCACAATGGTTGAACTAATTTACATTTCCACCAGCAGTGTAGGAGGGTTCCCCTTTCTCCACAACCTCGCCAACATTTGTTGTTGCTTGTCTTTTGGATGGTAGCCATTCTTACTGGTGTGAGGTGATATCTCATTGTGGTTTTAAATTGCATTTCTCTGATGACTAGCGATATGGAGCATCTTTTCATGTGTCTGTTGAAGAAATGTCTGTTCAACTCCTCTGCCCATTGTTTAATTGGATTATTTGCTTTTTGTTTGTTGAGGTGCATGAGCTCTTTATATATTTTGGGTGTCAACTCTTTATCAGATCTGTCATTTATGAATATATTCTCCCATACTGTAGGATGCCTTTCTGTTCTATTGATGGTGTACTTTGCTGTACAGAAGCTTTTCAGCTTGAAATAGTCCCACTTGTCCATTTTTGCTTTTGTTTCCCTTGCCCAGGAAGATATGTTCATGAAGAAGTCACTCATGTTTATGTCCAAGAGATTTTTGCCTATGTTTTTTTCTAAGAGTTTTATGGTTTCATGACTTACATACAGGTCTTTGATCCATTTTGAATTTACTTTTGTGTATGGGGTTAGACAATGATCCAGTTTCATTCTCTTGCATGTAGCTGTCCAATTTTGCCAACACCAACTGTTGAAGAGGCTGTCATTTCCTCATTGTATGTCCATGGCTCCTTTATCATCTAAATGTTAGGTTAATGTCTGGAGTCTCCATTCAGCTCCACTGGTTGGTGGGTCTGTTCTTGTGCCAGTACCAAATTGTCTTGATTACTGTGGCTTTGTAGTAGAGCTTGAAGTTCGGGAGCAAGATCCCCCCCACCCCCACTTTATTCTTCCTTCTCAGGATTGCTTTGGCTGTTTGGGGTCTTTGGTGGTTCCATATGAATTTTTGAACTATTTGTTCCAGTTCATTGAAGAATGCTTTTGATATTTTGATAGGGATTGCATCAAATCTATAGATTGCTTTGGGTATGATGGCCATTTTGACCATATTAATTCTTCCTAGCCAAGAGCATGGGATGCGTTTCCATTTGTTAGTGTCCTCTTTAATTTCTCTTAAGAGTATCTTGTAGTTTTCAGGGTATAGGTCTTTCACTTCCTTCGTTAGGTTTATTCCTAAGTGTTTCATTCTTTTTGATGCAATTGTGAATGGAATTGTTTTCCTGATTTCTGGTTAGTTCGTTGTTAGTGTATAGGAAAGCCACAGATTGATGTGTATTAATTTTGCATCCTGCAACTTAGTTTTGCAGTGGAGTCTTTGGGGATTTTTATGTACAATATCATGTCATCTGCAAATACTAACAGTTTGGCTTCTTCCTTACCAATCTTGATGTCCTTTATTTCTTTGTTTTGTCTGATTGCCATGGCTAGGACCTCCAGTACTACGTTGAACAAAAGTGTGGAGAGTGAGCATCCCTGTCTTGTTCCCAATCTTGGGTGGAAAGCTTTCAGCTTCTTGCTGTTAAGTGTGATGTTGGCTGTGGGTTTCTCATATATGGCCTTTATTATGTTGAGGTACATGCCCCCTATACCCATCTTGTTGAGAGTTTTTATCATGAATGGATATTGAATTTTGTTGAATGCTTTTTCAGTGTCTATGGAGATGATCATGTGGTTTTTGTCCTTCTTTTTGTTGATGTGGTGGATGATGTTGATGGACTTTTGAATGTTGTACCATCCTTGCATCCCTGAGATGAATCCCAATTGGTCATGGTGTATGATCCTCTTGATTTATTTTTGAATTTGGTCTGTTAATATTTTGTTGAGTATTTTTGTATCTACATTCATCAGGGTTATTGGTCTGTAGTTTTCTTTTTTGGTGGGTTCTTTGCCTTGTTTTGGTATTAGAGTGATGCTGGCCTCATAGAATGAGTTTGGGTATATTCCTTTCTTTTCTATGATTTGGAAAACCTAAGGAGAATGGGTGTTATGTCTTCTTTGTATGTCTGATAAAATTCAGAGGTAAATCCATCTGGCCCGGGGTTTTGCTCTTGAGTAGTTTTTGATTACTGCTTCAATTTCGTTGTTTGTAATTGGTCTGTTTAGATTTTGTGTTTCTTCCTTGGTCAGTCTTGGAAGGTTGTATTTTTCTAGGAAGTTGTCCATTTCTTCTAGGTTTTCCAGCTTGTTAGCATATAGGTTTTCATAGTTCTCTAATAATTATTTGTATTTCTGTGGGGTCCATCATGATTTTTCCTTTCTTGTTTCTGATTCTGTTGATGTGTGTTGATTCTTTTTTTCTCTTAATAAGTCTGGCTAGAGACTTATCTATTTTGTTTATTTTCTCAAAGAACCAGCTCTTGGTTTCATTGATTTTTTCTACTGTTTTTTCTTCTCAATTTTATTTATTTCTTCTCTGATCTTTATTATGTCCCTCCTTCTGCTGACTTTAGGCCTCATTTGTTCTTCTTTTTCCAATTTCTATAATTGTGAATTTAGACTATTCATTTGGGATTTTTCTTCCTTTTTCAAATATGTCTGGATTGCTATATACTTTCCTCTTAGAACTGTTTTCACTGTGCCCCACAGAAGTTGGGGCTTTGTGTTGTTGTTGTCATTTGTTTCTATATATTGCTTGATCTCTATTTTAATTTGGTCATTGATCCATGGATTACTTAGGAGCATGTTGTTAAGCCTCCATGTGTTTGTGAGCCTTTTTGCTTTCTTTGTACAATTTATTTCTAGTTTTATACCTTTGTGGTCTGAGAAGTTGGCTGGTAGAATTTCAATCTCTTTGAATTTACTGAGGATCTTTTTGTGGCCTAGTATGTGGTCCATTCCAGAGAATGTTCCATGTGTATCTTATTGCTTTTGGGTGTAGAGTTCTATATATGTCTATTAGGTCCATCTGTTCTAGTGTGTTCTTCAGTGACTCTGTGTCCTTACTTATTTTCTGTCCAGTGGATCTGGCCTTTGGAGTGAGTGGTGTGTTGAAGTCTCCCAAAATGAATGCATTGCATTCTATTTCCTCCTTTAATTCTGTTTGTATTGTTTCACATATGTTGGTGCTCCTGTGTTGGGTGCATAGATATTTATAATTGTTATATCCTCTTGTTGGACTGACTCCTTTACCATTATGTAATATCCTTCCTTATCTTTTGTGACTTTCTTTGTTGTGCAGTCTATTTTGTCTGATACTAGTACTGCAACACCTACTTTTTTCTCCTTGGTGTTTGCATGAAATATCTTTTTCCATCCCTTGACTTTTAGTCTGTGTGGGTTTGAGGTGAGTCTCTTGTAAGCTGCATATAGATGGGTCTTGCTTCTTTATCCATTCTATTACTCTTTTTCTATTGATCAGTGCATTCAGTCCATTTACATTTAGAGTGATTACTGAAAGACATGTACTTATTGCCATTGCAGGCTTTAGATTCATGGTTACCAAAGGTTCAAGGTTAGCTTCTTTACTCTCTTACCATCTAACTTAAAACTCGCTTATTGAGCTATTATAAACACAGTCTGATGATTCTTTATTTCTCTCCCTTCTTATTCCTCCTCCTCCATTCTTTATATGTTAGGTGTTTTGTTTTGTGCTCTTTTGTGTTTCCTTTGACTGCTTTTGTGAGTGGTTGATTTTATTTTTTGTCTTTAGTTAGTATTTGGTTGGTCTGCTTTCTTTGTTGTTATTTTATTTTCTCTAGTGACATCTATTTAGCCTTGGTAGTGCTCCCATCTAGAGCAGTCCCTCTAAAATACCCTGTAGAGGTGGTTTGTGGGAGGCAAATTCCCTCAATTTTTGCTTCTCTGGGAATTGTTTAATCCTCCCTCCTTTATATTTAAAAGATAATTGTGCTGGATACAGTACCCTTGTTTCAAGGCCTTTCTGTTTCATTGCATCAAATATATCATGCCATTCTCTTCTGGCCTGTAAGGTTTCTGTTGAGAAGTCTGATGATAGCCTGATAGGTTTTCCTTTATAGGTGACCTTTTTTCTCTCTCTGACTGCCTTTAATACTCTGTCCTTGTCTTTGATCTTTGCCATTTTAATTATTATGTGTTGTCCTCCTTGGGTCCCTTCTGTTGGGAGCTGGGGTGAGGGGCGCTCTGGTCCTGCCGGGCCGTGGCTTGAATCTTACCCCCTTTGCAATGCGCTCTCAGGTGTAGATGTATCCTGGCTGTTGTACTGTATCTTCTGCTCTCTCTTTTAGGAATAGTTGTATTTGTTGTATTTTCAAAAATATATATTGTTTTGGGAGGAGATTTCCGCTGCCCTACTCATGCCGCCATCTTGGCTCCTCCTCCCATTTGTTCATTTTTATTTTTTTTCACTTGCCTGAGGAAATGTGTTCAGGAAAAAGTTGCTCATGTTTATATTCAAGAGATTTTTGCCTATGTTTTCTTCTAAGTGTTTCATGGTTTCATGACTTACATCCAGGTGTTTGATCCATTTAGAGTTTACCTTTGTTTATGGGGTTAGACAATAATCTAGTTTCATTCTCTTGCATGTAGTTGTTCAGTTTTGCTAACACCAGTTGTTGAAGATGCTGTCTTTCCCCACTGTATATCCATGGCTCCTTTATCATTTACTAACTGACTACATATGCTTGGCTTTATATCTGGGCTTTGTAGTCTGTTCCACTTGTCTATGGGTTTGTTCTTGTGCCAGTACTAAATTATGTTGATTATTGTGGCTTTGTAATAAAGCTTGAAGTCGGGGAGCATAACCCCCACATCCCCCTCCACTTTATTCTTCCTTCTCAGGATTTCTTTGGCTATTCAGGGTCTTCTTTGGTTCCATATGAATTTTAGAACTATATGCTCTAGTTCATTGAAGAATGTTGTTGGTATTTTGATAGGGATTGCACTGAACCTGTAGATTGCTTTAATCCAGATGGCCATTTTGACAATATTAATTCTTATTATTTATGAGCACAGGATGTGTTTCCATTTATTGGTATCTTCTTTAATTTCACTCTTGAGTGTCTTGTAGTTTTCATAGTATAAGTCTTTCACTTCTTTAGTTTATTCCTAGGTATTTTATTCTTTTTGATGCAATTATGAATGGAATTGTTTTTCTGATTTCTCTTTATGTTAGCTCTTCATTAGTGTATAGGAATGCAAAAGATTTCTGTGTATTATTTTTTATTCTGCAACTTTGCTGAATTCATATATTAGACCTAGTAGTTTTGGAGTGGATTCTTTAGGATATTTTATGTATAATGTCATGTCATCTTCAAACAGGGACAGTTTAACTTCTTCCTTGCCAATCTGGAAGCCTTTATTTCTTTGTGTTGTCTGATTGCCATGGCTAGGACCTCCAGAACTAAGTTGAATAGATGTGGGGAGAGTGGGCATCCTTGTCTTGTTCCCAATCTTAAAGGAAAAGCTTTCAGCTTCTCACTTTTAAATATGATGTTGCCTGTGGATTTGTCATATATGACATTTATTATGTTGAGGTACTTGCCCTCTATATCCATTTTGTTGAGAGTTTTATCATGAATGGATGTTGAATTTTGTGAAATGCTTTTTCAGCATCTATGGAGATGATCATGTGGTTTTTGTCCTTATTTTTGTTGATGTGGTGGATAATGTTGAAGGATTTTCAAATGTTGTACTGTACTTGCATCCCTGGAATAAATCCTACTTAATCATGATGGATGATCTTTTTGATGTATTTTTTAATTTGGTTTGCTAGTAGTTTGTTGAGTATTTTTATATCTATGTTCATCCGGGATATTGGTCTGTAATTTTCTTTTTTTGTGGTGTCTTTCTGGTTTTGGTATTAGAGTGATGCTGGCCTCATAGAATGAATTTGGGTGTATTCCCTCCTCTTCTTCTTTTTGGAAAACTTTAAGGAGAATGGGTATTATTTCCTTACTAAATGTTTGATAAAATTCAGCAGTGAAAGCATCTGCTCAAGGGGTTTTGTTCTTAGGTAGTTTTTTGATTTCCAATTCAATTTTGTTGCTGGTACATTGATCTATTCACATTGTCTGTTTCTTCCTGGGTCAACCTTGGAAGGTTGTACTTTTCTAGAAAGTTGTCCATTTCTTCTAGGTTTTCCAGTTTTTTAGCATATATTTTTTCATAGTATTCTCTCATAATTAGTATTTCTGTGGTGTCCATAGTGAAGTGTCCTTTCTTATTTCTGATTCTGTTTATGTGTGTAGACTCTCTTTTTTTCTTGATAAGTCTAGCTAGGGGTTTATCTATTTTGTTTATTTTCTCAAAGAACCAGCTCCTGCTTTCATTGATTCTTTCTACTGTTTTATTCTTCTTGATTTTATTTATTTCTGCTCTGGTCTTTATTATATCCCTTGTTCTACTCACTTTGGGCCTCATTTGTTCTTCTTTTTCTAGTTTCATTATTTGTGAGTTTATACTGTTCATATGGGATTTTTCTTCTTTCCTGAGGTAGGCCTGTATTGCAATAGACTTCCCTCTTAGCATGGCCTTTGCTGCATCCCACAGATTTTGCAGTGTTGAATTATTGTTGTCATTTGTCTACATATATTGCTTGATCTCTGTTTTTATTTAGTCATTGATCCATTGGTTATTTAGGAGCATGTTGTTAAGCCTCCAAGCATTTGTGGGCTTTTTCATTTTCTTTGCAGAATTTATTTCTAGTTTCATCCCTTTTTGGTCTGAGAAGCTGGTTGGTACAATTTCCATCTTTTTAAATTTATTAATAGAAATTTAATAAATTTAATAAATTTAATAAATTTATGAGTCTCTTTTTGTGACCTACTATAAAATCTGTTCTTGAAAATATTCTGTGTGCACTTGAGAAGAATGTGTATTCTCTCATTGTTAGGTAGAGTGTTCTATATATGTCTGTTAGAGCTAGATATTTTATTGAATTGTTTGAGTACTCCCTTTTCTTAATTATATTCTTCCTGATTGTTCTGTCTATTATTGAAAGGACATATTGAATTTTCCATCTTGATTGTCTAACTATTTATTCATTCAATTCTGTCAATTTTTGTTTCATATATTTTTATGGTGTCTTATTAGATGCATAAGTGTTTATAACTGTTACATCTTCTTACAGTATTCAAACATTCATTAATATACACTGTCATCTTTTTCCTTTGTTACTTTTCTGATGTAAATTATATTTTGTCTGATATTACTATAACAACACCTGTTCTCTTTGGGTTATTATTTGCATGGAATGTCTTTTCCTATCTTATCACTTTCAACCTACTGTGTCTTTGGATCTAAAGTGAGTTCTTCTAGACAGTTTTGATTTTTTGATTAGATGTTCTTATCCATCTGCTAATCACTGCCTTGTGAAAGGAGAGTTTAATTGATTTGTTTTTGAAGTAATTATTGATAAGGAAGAACTTCTGTCATTTTGTTATTTGTAGTCCATATGTCTTATTGTTATTTTCCCTTATTTCCTGCATTACTGACTTCTTTTATGTTTAGTTGATTTCTTGAAGTAAAACATTTAAATTGCTTTCTCATTTATCTTTTTATGTGTTCTTTATCTTCCTTATGGTTACCATGGGGACTATATTGAAAATCTTAAATTTGTAACACTATAATCTGGATTAATATCAGTTTATCTTTAATAACATACAGAAACCTGCTTCTTTATAGCTCAATCCCTACCTCTTTCAATTTTTGATGTCACAAAGTTACATATTTATAAATTGTATGCCCAAAAATGTAAGCTAATAATCCTTTTAAATGCATTGGTCTCTTAAACATGTTAGCCTCCTAAATCATAGCCTCCTAAATCATCTAAATGAGTCACAAATCATTTTATAATAATACCAATATTCTTCATTGCTCATGTACTTGTATTTACTGAGGTCTTTATTCCCTCATACAGATTAAGGTTTCTGTCTGTGATTTTTCATTTCAAATTCCAAGACTCCCTTTAGCATTTCTTGTAGAGCATGTCTAATTGTAACAAACTCTCTTTGCCTTATTTATCTGGTAATGTCTTAATTTCTCCCTCACTTTTGAGAGGCACTTCTTCCAGATATCAGAATCTTGGTTGACATTTTGTTTTTCTTTTTGCACTTTGACTACGTTGGCCATTGCCTTCTGTCCTCCAAAGTTTCTGATTAGACACCATCTGATAATATTATTGAAGACTCTCCCTTGTATGCAATGAGTTGCTTCACACTTGCTGCTTTCAAGAGCCTCTCTTTGTCTTTGACTTTTATAAGTTTGATTGTAATGTGTCTCAGTGTGGTTGCTTTTGATTTCATATTTCTTGGCACTTACTAAATTTCTCATATGTTTTTATTTTTGTTTTTAGGAAGTCTTCCATCATTATTTCTTCAAATATTCTCTGCCTCTTTCTCACTTCTATTTCTGAGATTTTCACAATGCATGTGTTGGTCTACTAAATGGTGTCATACTGGTTTCTTAGATTCTGTTCAGTTTTCTTCAATAATTTTTTCTTTGTTTTCCTCAAAGTTGATAATTTCCACTGTCTTGTCTTCAAATCTACTGGTCCATTCTTCTACCAGTCCAACTCTGCCTTTGAATCCCTATAGTGAATTTTCCATTTCAGTTATTGTACTTTTCATCTCCAAAATTTACTTTTGTTTTCATGTTTTCTATTTCTTTATGATATTTCCTTGTGTTCATGCATCATTTTCTTGATTTTGTTCACAACTTCCTTTAATTTTTGAGCATCTTTCAAACAGTGGATCTAAAGTCTTTACCCACCATCAGGTCTTTTTCAGGGGCAGTTTATGTAAGCTTATTTATTTTTTCCTTGATTGGGCCATACTTTCCTATTTCTTTGTGTTGTGATTTTTTTTTTAATTTAAGTTTTTGAATCTAATAATGCATTAATTCTGGATATTAGATTTCTCCTTTTCCTTGGGATTTTCTATTTTTTGTAATTTTTAAAATTGTTGTTGGCTATCTGTGCCAAGGATCAATCTGAGGTATAACCTTAAGTTCTTCTCAAGTCTTTTGTGAGCCTATTCCCTTCCCTGTGCTTTTGTGGTGGCTTTCAAATTCCCTCCACATATACTATTGCTTTGACTGCTTTAGTCTTTAATGCTCAAATCCCAAAAAAGGGGGAAAAAAATGAAAGGGGGATGACAGATGCATGACATTTAAATCCCCTGGAAATCATGTCAGCAAGAGGGGGAGGGGCTTGCAAAATGTAGGTAGGTTTGACAATAATGGCCACCTGCCTCTTTGTTTATATCTTTTGGATTAGAAGTAGTGATCAGTGATATGAGTACAGATTCCTGATATGTGGAGAACAGGGTCCTATGTGCCCATCCTGGTTCCCATAAGTTGTGTGCAAGCTGCTGCAATAGTATATGCACAGCTGTCTGCTACAGGGCTGGGGTGTGGGTTGTGGGTGGCCACTTCCTAGCTAAGACCTGACATTGACCAAAATTAACCATAATTTACCATTCAAGCCTTCTTTTGGAAGTTGTAAACCTTCAATAATATCCAGAATTACAAAATAATTATGTCACATAGATTCAGTCATTGCAGTTTTGGTCTAGATGGGGGGCACAGATTCCTGATGTTTTCTACCCCGCCATCTTCCCATAATCTCCTACATATTGTTTTTGGAAAAATCTTATGCCAGGACAACTCTCTTGTACTTATAAATTATTTGACTATTTTTGCCTTGAGTATCTGAAATGTTTTTCAAATCTGTAAATGTAAATGGCTCAATTTTGGGTACAGTAAAATCTTAGATGATATTTTCAATGAATAGATTCATATATTTAATTTCAGAATTTTTTCTTGCATGATGATTTTAAATATTAGTTTTTGTCCTTTTTCTGCCTTTTTTTCCAGGGTCTCCAATTATACATTCATTAGCTCATCTTTGCTTGAATAATTATTTTCTGATCCTTTTCACTTCTTTCTTTGTCTCCCTTACATTCACCCAGTTGTTTTCCTTTTGCCTCCAGTGCTCCTTATAAGGAGACATTCCATTTCTTGAGTAAAGTCTTGCTTCATTTCCTCTTTCTTTTGATCTTATTTTTTTTTAATTTCATGATTTTTCTTATCTACAAATACTTATGTAATATAACTTGGAATGTTGTGAAACAGTTTCAACTGCTGCATGGTTATATCTTTTGGTGTTTTTGAAATATTATTATCCTGATTTTCTTCTTTCTCTTTATAATATTCTAATAGCTTTAAGTCTCTGCATTTAGTGCAGAGGCAAGAAGTATGTATAACTCCTATTTCATGAGCGTCTTTATCAGTAACAAAGTGAAATTTCTTCAATGGTTTTCTTTTGAGAAGATCTTGTGGAGGGAAGCATATGTGTCTTTTGACTGTCATTGATTCTTTAATGACTTACAGATTCCCACATTTCTTGTTTTTCCCCCTTTACTACTCATTCTGCACTTGTTCTTTCCTTTTCGTCCATTTTCTATAGAAATAATGCCTTTCTGTTCTATCACCTCTAACTCTGTGCACTTTTAGGCCCCATTCCTGCAGTCAGTTCTTATCTTTACTAGGATACTTTTCAGTATTTTTACACTTAGGGAGGACTTTCTTATTTTGGAGGATGGGATACTAGCTCAATCTCAGACCTTTTTCTTCTCCAACAATATGTGTTACTTCAATAAAATGCTTCTTTATACAAAAAAAGATCATTCTATTTACCATCCCCACCCCAAATGTGAAAAAAAAATTCTCATATTCTTAGAAGTGGATATTGTAGACATAAGCTGTGATTCCATCTATATTTCTGTGTCCATAGATCCTCACTGGGCGAGGCCCCAAACCACAGTTTAACAACATACAAAGTTGAATTCTCCTTTAATGGTAGTTTTGGCATGGTTATATAGTAAATCATCCTTAATTAAAAATATATATATAATCACCAGGAATTAACTCACATAAACAGATAAGTTTTAATTTAGAGATAACCAGATAATATAGGAAAGATGACCATATGTATTTTTCTTATCTTTTCAGATAAAGATGTAGCCAGACTGATCTTTAATGTTTAACACAATACCTTGTTACTGGTAGATTCAGTCAAAGTTAAATTTTTCTGAATTCTCAGAAATTTATTATCTACTAACAACTCTCTTTGAATAAAACATTACTTTATATTCAAGAAGCATAACCCATCATTCACAATAGAAAATAGTAATGTTTAAAAAATGTATTGGAAAATATTAAGATCATTCTCTTTCAGTAACAATCCACAGTGTTCCTAGACATAAATCATGTCTTCTAAAAAAAATTGACTTACAACTTAAATTTGCAGAAGTTTTTAAAAAAGATTCATCTTTTATTTTAAAGATACGAAAATAAGGAAATGATAATGAAAATGTTTGTTTGTAAAAATAAGAAATGAATAAAGAAAATACAAATATATAATGACATGTATCCATCATCGTAGTATCCTGCAGAATATTTTCACCGCCCAAAGAAGCCTCGCGTCCGTGCTCTGCCTATTCAGCCCTCCCACCCCCAGCCTCTGGCAACCAAAATTACTGTCTCCATAATTTTCCCTTTTCCAGAGTATCATATAATTGGAATCATACATTCAGACTGGCTTCTTTCTCACAGTAAGCTGCATTTAAGATTCCTCCAGGTCTTTTTGACCATTTAGTTTTCAGGCAATTACATATGAGGAACTAGATTCTTCAAATATTCAAATCTATTGTTTGAATCATAGCTAAACAGTAGTGAAATTACAACTCATGACCAGATCATCTCTAATTTACGTCCAAGTTTGATGATCTTCCTGTTGCATCTTGTTTCTTCCCTATGCTGTTTCTATTTATTTCCAGTATTTTCTTTATGTTTGATATTAATAATAGGATTTTCTAAGGGCCTTATATAGATATGTAGAATTTTAAGAAGGACCATATTTATATTAAATAAATTATTCAATATATTGTTGGACATATGAGGGTAGAAATCTTTGTACTTTTTCCTTTTCTTTTATAAGAAAATGACTGTCTAGCACAGAGTTTGGTGTATAATTAAGGTTTGAAAACAGTTTTGAATAAATGAATAGTGAAATGAATGAATAAATGGGCATATATTATTCCATATATTATTGAATGTATGAGGGTAGGAAATATTTGTACTTTTTTCTTTTCTTTTATAAGGAAATGACTCTGTACTGCAGAATCTGGCATATAATTAAGGTTTGAATACATAGTTTTAAATAAATGAATAATGAAATGAATGAATAAATGTGTAGCACTTCTGTGCATAACTGATATGTCTGTTCATGAGGAAGGTTAGGGTTAAACATTTTTACTGTTACTTTCAATACAATCTTCTAATTATTTTCATCAGATGTATTATCATGGACTCAGATTTTCATTTTAGACATAAAGTAGGGAATAGTGTATTCACATACCCCTCTCAAAAGAGGTATGCCACTCTTCCAAAAAAAGAAAGAAATGGAGAGTCAGTAGCTCCAATTCTTTGGTGAAGAAAATATAGGATTTCACAATAATAACCATATTGACATATAGTAAACACTTGAGCTAATTGTATGGATTATCTCATTAAAAGATGGCCTTTGAAATAGTTTTTTGTATCCATATTTAGATAAAAAGGAACAGAACAATTTAATGACTTAAGGCCACACAATAAATAAGTGCATAAACCAGCATTGGAATGGGGGATCTATTTGACTTGACTGCCCTTCCTTTACTGACAGCAAGTACTGAACCTGTTAAACCAGGAATTTTAGAGTACACAATTCAAACTGGTGAATAATTCTAAAATGTTATACAGGTTTCTTTACTGCTGGATTTTTTTAGAACTTTGATGTGATAAAACATGTTATAACTTTCCATTAGGGAGATAATGTAGTACATTTATAAAGTTTATTTATTTCATCATAGAAGCTTTGATTTCACATGACTGTTACTCTCTGGAACATATTTTGGGCAAAGCTGCTTTAAAGATTTGAAAATGTTCACTCTTCATTCCAAGAAGCAACCAGTTGGCTATAGACCCAGCCTATGACACCAAACACTTGCTTTATTGAACTTAACTATGCTTTTAAGTGTGAATGGAACATTCTATTGAAGCAGTTCTAATTAAAACCATGTTTAATATCAGAGTTCTTAGTAAAATGAATTATTCCTTTTTAGTAGATTGACAGTCTTTTAGGACACTAGCAAATAACATTAACTTAGCCAAATTTTGTTGAGTGTTTTAGAGTTTATGAAGCCCATATTTTATTTCATTTCATCTTCACAAAAACTCTGCAAGGTCAGAATTATTTTATCCTCATTTTATAGATCAGAAAACTGAGTCTAAAAATTGCCTTTTAGCCTTCTTGATTTCTCTCGGTTTCACAGTGAATAATGTAGTGTTAACTCAAGTGCAGTTTTCAAATTCTGGTACTTCCAAATTACCATGTCAATTTTATTTCCTCAAAATTGCTACATACTTTCTACCTCCCATGTTCTGGCTAGAGAACGTGCCCTCAGGTTTTCTTCTAATTCAAGGCAGAAATCAGAGGAATTTCCTCTTGGCATTTTATCTTTTCTTTTCATGCACATTGTCCATCCCAACTTTTTTTTTTCTTCTTTCTTTATTCCTTTTTTTTACACATTTCCTAAAAACCTTCAATATTGTATCACAGTATCAAGATGGCTATGTTTTCCATCTTACTATTCACATGTTGCCAACTTCTATTTCAACACTGGAGTTTCTAGACAATGTATTTTTCATGACATGGCTGAGAAAGTTTCTTTCAGTGTTTGAGGGATGTTTGGTTTCCTTTCTCACAGGTTGACTTTTACATGTGTACTGTACATTTATCAGGGATGCTCTAAATGGTACTAAAACTGACATAGAACAAGCACAGGCTGACAGCTTCACTCCAGTTACAGCTGCTTAAAGCTGTTGAGGCCTGAGGGCCCAGTTTCTGAAAGAGGACCACTAAAACCCAGTGAACAATTCCAGCTGCACATTCTACTTTGGCTACCGTGGAAATACCAAGATTATTGCACTGGTAAAAGGGCTGTGCAGAATGAAAGCCAGCCGTCAAATAGCATTTACTAGAAGAAATGTATGGTTTGATTGGGAAATAAATGCACATACCAATGTACCCAAGTGTGCACATGTCCTGTGTACACAAACACAAAGACTGCATGCTAACGTATAGACATGCCTGCATTTCCAATGATGCTCCTTAATGATTATTACCAGCTATTATGATGCTAAGTAATTGATGCCTAAATGTACATCAAAATAGGGTATTATTATGGACCTTACATTTGCATAGCACCTTTAAATCCCCCCAATTTTTTTACATCTGTTATCTTATGTGATCTTACACAATAATCACACAAACTAGGAGAGGAACCACCATTCCAATTTTACAAATGAAGAAATTAAAATACCTCAATTTAGGTAGTAAGGAGGAGCTACTGCATAGCACAACTAGTATTTAATTACTTCAGCCTCCTGCCCTTGTTCTTTCTGTAAACCTAGTGCCTCTATATTTGATAATTATGGATTTACTTCATTTTCTGTAGCTGCACTTCAGAAACTACTTTCTTGTTATTGCATATGTCAAACAAATTATCTGTTTATGTACAGCATTCTAAGATTCTAAGTTCTTTGAGGGCAAGAACTACATTCTTTTTTGCATTTATATTGTCACTTCTCACAAATGTACCTGTTGAACTGAACTAAATGAAGGATTCTTTAAAAATAAGGTAATTATATAAAACACTACTTTGCAAAATGAGAAGATTAAATAACCTAAATGAAATAACAAGTTGTGTCACAATAAAATCACAGGACATTATCAAGAAAATGATAAGAGAATGGTAGAAGATATTTGCAAATCTATATCTGATCAGTTTACTATACAGAATCTATAAAGGACTCCTATACCTCATCAATAGAAAGGCAAAAAATTAAAACGAGCAAAGGCCTTAGCAGACATTTCTCCAAAGATGACCAAAAGCACATGAAAAGATGTTAAACATCATTAGTCATTAGGAAAATGAAAATTAAAACAATAAGATACCATTTCACACATGCTAGGATGAGTACGGTAAGAAAAAAATAGAAGGAAAAAAGTATTGGTGAGGAAGTGGCCAAATAGAACCTCTCATATTGCTGTAGTAATGTAAAATGATGCACCCATTGTGGAAAACAGTTAGTTGGTTCTCCAAAAGCTAAACATATGATTATCATATGACCCAGAGATTCCACTGTTAGGTACATACTCTAAAAGAATTGAAAACAGGGACTCAGATACATGTACACCAATTTCATTGCAGCATTACTCACAATAGCCAAAAGGTGGAAAGAACCATGTCCATCAGTAGATGAATGGATAAAGAAAATGTAGTACATATGTACAATTAAATATTCAGCCTTAAAAATAATAAAATTCTTATACATGTAACATACTTAAGAGTATTATGCCAAATGAAGTAAGCAGACACAAACGAATAAATATTTTATAGCTTAAATGAAATATCTAGAGTAGACAAATTCAGAAATTGAAAATACATTAGAGGCGCCCAAGGCCTAGTGGGAGAGGAGAAGGTGAGTTACTGATTAAAGGATGAAGAGGTTCTGTTTGGGCTGAGAGAGGAGTTCCAGAAATGGATAGTGGTAAGGTCAATCACATTTAAAAATGATTAAAATGGAAAGTTGTAGGATATATGTTTTTCCCACAATACGAAAAATGAAAATATTTAGAGTGAAATGTCATCATACCTGTGACCTCATGAGCTCTGACCTCATCAGTTAAAACAATCAAGGGAGAGAATAAAACTAATTTCAACTGTCCTTACAGGTTTGTCATATTTAACCTTTTAGCCTATTATTTTCTGTTCTTTTCCCCCAAAAAGGAATAAAGAGGTCTGGATGCCAAAGAATTTAGAGGTAAAGCATGGAGATAAGGAGCTTAGATTTTTTATAATAGTATTTTATTGCATGTGAAACTCTGAAAGTATATTTAAAATACAATTGTTAATGTTTCCCTGGGCAGACTTCTATATTTTTTATAAAAATAATGCAAAATAATAAAGAGTTAGAATTGGCAGTAGAAGACAGATGTTAAGGAAACAAAAAGTTTTTGTGATTTCGTTAATAAAGTTAAAACTCACAAAATCAAATTTATACATTAGGAAAATAAACAATTAACAAAAGTTGTTTAAGCATTTTTTAGACATTTATTTACTAAAAGTTTTTATATACTTCACTATTATCATTATAGTGAATTTCTAATTTTTCTACTATAAAAATGTTCTCAGATAAAGCTAATATCCACATAGTAAAATAATGGACCTACATATTATATGCATTTAAATTTTATGTTCTATAAATTCTCTTATTTGGAGTGGTAGGTTTATGTATTGAATCTATAAGTTTTTTGCTAAAATGCTTAAATTTAGTTAATTTAATGTAATTAGGCCAATAACAATTTCATGACAACAATTGTTTACTTTTTAACTCAGTTGCTTTATGCAGGTTAGGAAATTGTTTTAATAAAAACTCTTTATATATATATTTCAGTCAATATTTATACTATTCTAATAACCATTTGTGTTTCTGGTTCCTTATATAATGTGCCATTACATAAGTTCTTCCATGTGAAGAGGTTTCCAGTGAATATAGGACATTTTGTCACTTTTCTTCTTATCTTACTTTCATTGATTCTGGACAGATTTTGTTGTTCTAACTCATGTGGGCCAAGAATTTAAATTTGGAATTTCTTGCCTCTTCAATTGGTGCTTGTTTTCCAAATACAAGCTACGTTGTGATTATATTTATGCATTAAAAGGAATATTTAATTGCAGAAATGTAGTTTGTTTAGCTTCCTCCAGGTTGATTTTATGTGAAATGGGCCATTTGACCCTTTCCCTTTGTGCGACATTTCTAAATGTCATACAAGGGTGTGCATTAAAAATTTTTTTTGCTAAAGTCATTACAATATTTTTGTTCCTTTTTTTTTTTTTACTATTTTAACCATGAAATTTTCATTAAAACACCCCACCACATTTCCCCCTTTAAATCTCAGTTTTCATTTATTAAAACCTAAGGCCTAATTCTCAAAAACAGTGATAAAATCTCCCCACATAATCCTTAGAAGAGTTTAGCTTAATAGACTACTTATAAAACATGTTTGAAAAGGAGAAATTATTGTTTGTGGTTGCAGAATAATGCCAACTGTAACTATAATAAGGCAAAGAAAACAAGTTCCGACTTTGTTTTTCATTTAACTTGGGGTTTATTACAAAATTTATTTTAAATGATTATTTGTGTTTTAATAAAGAATCTTAAGAAATTATAGCCACATAATCATCTCAATCGATGCTGAAAAAGTGTTTGACAAAATTCAACATCTATTCATGATAAAAACTCTTAGCAAAATGGCTGTAGAGGGAACATACCTCAAAGACCATATGTGACAAACCCACAGCTAATATCAAACTTAATAGTGAAAAGCTGAAAGCTTTCCTTATAAGATCAGGGACAAGGCAAGGATGCCCATTCTCACTGCTTTTATTCAATATAGTACTGGAAGTCCTAGCCACAGCAGTCAGACAAGATAAAGAGATAAAAGTCATCCAAATTTTTAAGGAAGAAGTAAAACTTTCCTCTTTGAGGTGACATGCTACTATGTATAGAAAACCCTAAAGACCCTATCAAAACAGTATTAGAACTAATAACTGGATTCAGCAAAGTTACAGGATACAAAATCAATATACAGAAATCTGTGCATTCTTATATACTAACAATGAACTATCAGAAAGAGAAATCAGGAAAACAATTCCTTTTACAATTGCATCAAAAAGAATAAACTACCTAGGAATAAACATAACCAAGGAGGTGAAAAACATTTACTCTAAAAACTATAAGACACTGATGAGAAAAATTAAAGAAGACAGAAATAAATTGAAATCTATCCCATGCTCATGGTGCCCACAGAAATTTTCACATTTAATGCAATCCTTATCAAAATACTAATGACATTTTTCAATGAACTAGATCAAATAATCCTAAAATTTATATGAAACCACAAAAAACTCTGAATAGCCAAAGCAATTTTAAGAGAGAAGAACAAATCTGGGGGTTTCATGCTCCCTAACTTTAAGCTATATTTCAATGCTACAGTAATCAAAACAGTACGGTACTGGCACAAGGACAGACTCATAGATCAGTGGAACAAAATAGAGACCAAAAATAAACCCATGATAATTTATGATAAAGGAACCATGAATGTACAATGAAGAAAAGTGTGGGGAAATACTGGACAGTTATATGCAAGACTATGAAATTGGATTACTAACTCCATACACAAAAATAAACTCAGAATGGATTAAAAACCTAAATATAAAATGTGAAACTGTAAAACTCTTAGAAGAAATCATAGGCAAAAATTTCTTGAGCATAAGCATGAGTAATTTCTTTCTGGACATGTTTCCTCAGGCAAGGAAAACAAAAATAAAAATGAGCAAGTGGGACTACATCAAAATAAAAAGCTCTGTACAGCAGAAGAGACCATCAACAAAACAAAAAGACAACCTACAGTGTGGGAAAATGGGTTCATAAATGATATATCTGATAAAGGGTTAGTCACCAAAATATATGAAGAACTTATGTAACTCAACACCAAAATAAACAAATAAATAAATAACATGATTAAAAAATGGTCAGAGGACCTGAATAGACATTTTTTCATAGAAAACATATAGATACCCAGTAGGCACATGAAATGATGCTCCACGTTGCTCATTATCAGGGAATGCAAATCAAAACCACAGTGAGATGTTTACCTTACTCCACTCAGAACGATCACTATTCAAAAAAAGAAATAACTAGTGTTGGTGAGGATGTGGAGAAAAAGGAACCCTCCTACGCTGTTGGTGACAATATAAATCGGTGCAGCCACTATGGAAATGAGTAGGTAAGATTCTTCAAAATACTAAAGATAGAAATACCATACAACCTAGTAATTCCACTTCTAGGAATTTACCCAATGAAAGAAAAATCCCTGATTCAAAAAGATATATGCAGCCCTATGTTTGTTGCCGCATTATTTACAATAACAAAGATATGGAAACAACCAAAGTGCCCACTAATAGATGAATGGGTGAAGAAGATGTGGTACATATGCACGATTTAATACTATTTAGTTACACAAAGAAAGAAATCCTGTCATTTATAACAAAATGGATAGACCTAGAGGGTATCTTGCAAAGTTAAATAAGCCAGGTGGAGAAAGACAAATAACATACGATTTCACTTAATACTTGGAATCTAAAAACAATAAATATATAAAATTAACAAAACAATACTAGACTAATAGACACTGAGAAGTGACTGGTGGTTACCATGGGGGTGGGATTGAGGTGGGTAGGTGGTGTGCGTGAGGGGGATAAAGAGGCACAAAATCTCAATCACAACATAAATTAGTCATGGAGATGAAAGTACAGCATGGAAAATATAGCCAATAGTTTTTCTATATTGACAGATAAAAACTACATGAGTTGGGGTGAGGATTTAATAATGTATATAACTGTTGAACCACTATATTGTATACTTGAAACCAATATAATATTGCATATCAACTATACTTCAATAAAAATATATTTAAAAAACAAATTATAACCAAAATATTTTAAAGTGCATATTAAGATATTATATTTCAAAATCTAAAGACACAAACTTGAAAACATTTCTATAAATATGAAAAAATCCATGTGATTTTAAGAAATCAGTTTTCTTAAAGAGCAAGACATTTCAATGTAGTCATTCAATTATTCCATTTCACTCCTTTTTAATTCATTTACCCACCCACTGTTTGAATTAGTATTTGTCAAGTGTCAAATTTTGTACCAGATTCTGTGCTACATATTTGAGCAAACAAAGAATAAGAGGCCTACAGTGTCTTTATCATCTTGTGGGGGAATAAGCTAACTAAAATACTCTGGGATATGGACTTTAGTATTAGTAAAATCCTCTTTGAGGTCAAAGAATGATTCCTCTTAAAGAGTCATGGAGTCTTTCCTCATGGAGGTGATGTTAAAGTGTGCCTTATTAATACATAGGGTTTGGTCAGTAAAGATGGAAAGGAAACACATTTTGGATAGAGAGCCCGGAGTGAACAGAGGTCCTGAGAAGTGAAAGCACATGGGGCATTGTTTGAATTTGAATTTGATATGGTAAGAACACCAGAAGCTATAGGGACAAACGTGAGCGTAAGGCTGGAAATCTAGCACATGGGTAGCTCAAGAGAGCATGCAGAGTTTACAGAGCTAATTCTTGAGATTTTCCCTCAGCTCTTCTCACTTATGTACTCTTGCACAAGCTAGAAAGTCTAATGAACACACATATTTACCCCCAAGTAAGCTGTTACACACTCATAGAAGCAAAATCAAGGAACCCACAGCTTTTTACTTAAGATAGGATTTTTTTTTTCCCTTTCTCCTCTTAGATCCAGCACTGCTCTGCCAAAACGGAGTCCCGGCCTTCTGGAGATCTATGAAAAGAGATGAAGCAGAGAATAGTGACCAAGAAAGAATAGACTGAGATTAAGGCAAATCCCCAGGGGAGGAAGATGTGGCCTAGGAAAGGCACACTGGGACATAAGGTAAAGAGACCCAGAACCCAGACCAAACTTGGCAAACATCTAGTCACAAGGTTTGCAAAATCTTCTTAACCTCTCAGAGACCTCAGAGATTGTATTTCCTTTTCTGAACCGAGATACTGACTTGTAAACCTTAGATGTCCTTCCAGATATAATAGTCTATAAGATTTGTGGTTATGAAAAGGACACTGAAAACTGGGAAATGTAAATTTCAATCATTGCTTTGTCTTTAGTTTGTATATCCTTGACTATCTTCACCCAATTTTATTATTTATAATACAGATTAATAATAGTTTAATATACTCTGAACATTACATACTTGGGGAGCATTTCACAAGCTATACAGATGTTCAAGTTTCTTCCTTTACAGCTTCATTTAGCTAAGTATAAATTCAATGTGAAAATGTGCACTATTACTTGGTCTGGTTCCACAACAGCATGAGCAAAATGAACAACCTTTGAGAGGCTGAAGGCAAAACTGATCAAGGTTAATGCAAGAGTAATTGACCGTCTCTTACTGGAAATGCTCTGCTGAAGGTCATGTCCATGGCAGCCAGGCAGGGGATGCTGGCACTGCCTCACCAACAGAGCTCACCTGTTGTGCAATCCAGATCATATCCTCAGCACACTGCAGAAGCCATCATAACCAGGCCCATAAAGATGGGATGGAGATGAAATTAGAGTGCAACAGATCTTAGATTAAAGATTCTTTTTAAAAACTAATGATGGGTTTCAACCATTAAAAAAAAAAAAAGAGTGATTCCATGGCTAGAAACCCTTGCTTTACAAATGATTTTTTACTGTGGCTGAATCAACATTATTCTGGGTCATTGGATAGCTTCATATATATATATATATATATATATATATATATATATATATATATATATATATATATATATATATATATATATATATATATATATATATATATATACAAGAAAATCTTGAGTCCCAACAGATGGAAGATTTTCCCAAGTGCATATAGGCTTTCAGACCAGTTATATGTAATAAGAATGATAAATTGCTTGAGTGGGCACATGTTTGTGTGTGCATGCATGCGCATATATGTGCATGTATGTGGGTGTATACATGTAACTATGTTGGATACATAGAAACATCTGTTAGTTACATGAGGTTAATGTAGATTAAATAGACATAAATGGCTACCTTTCTCCTGACAAAAATAACTTGTTACCTTCCAAATGCACCTCTCTCTCTAAAAGAACTATATGGGAGATGGGACCCATTTATAAGAAATCTCTGCATAAATGTCAGTTACCCTGATAATGTCCACAAACTGATGTGGAGTCCAAACTGGGAAACATTTTAGAAGAGAAAGTGATGCTAGTTTGTTTCACAAATTGTTTTCAATGTATGCTAAATGGAGAATCTTCCTTTCTACCAATAACGATTTCCTACCTAGTTACATGTTTTAACATTGCCATTCAGATAGGCGAGTTAGAGAAGCTAAGTACAGGTCTACGTGTCTACTTAAACTGTCTACTCATCTTCCTTTCCAGTAATCTAGATTTATGGTGCATCTACCCTTCCCCTTCATCTGCAAGGTCCTAGGACATTCAGGTAGCCAATCTGCCCTTAAATATGTCTCTAAGGAAATGGTGCTAATTAGTATTGGAATTTACAGCCTTCCATTTTATTGACTTGTCCTACTTTCTTTGATAATTAACTAATGAGTAAAGTAATGAGCTATGTTAGTCAGTCATGCTGTTCAATTAAATGGCAAATCAATTATTGAACATAGTTTCGGACAACTCTAATGTTGGCATGATGTGTGTGTGTGTATGCGTGTGTGCATATTGAATGTAAGTGTAATTATGTCCTGGATATTACAAAGTCATATCTGTGTGAAGATATTTTGACTGAAAATGTCCTTTGTGGCTGCAGTGCAAATATGATCAGATACCAAAATACAAGTAAGTCATTATTTGTCTATGTCTATTGTACAGTTTGCAATTTTTACTTACCTGACACATTGCAGCTTTCTTTGGCTTCTGTGAAACACATTTCAAAGCAATGTCTAGTGAATGAGTGTGAAGGGAGATGACAAAGGACCAGGAATCAAGTTTTTCAGTTTGGAAAAGTGTTGAGGTAGAGGATGGGTCTCGTTGCGATTTACCTTTTTCCTTTCAATCTCAGGTTGTTCATTTTAGATATTTCCCCCTATTTTTCTTCAGTTACATTGGAAATATCCTTAAGTTTGAAAATTTTATCTGTAAAACAATATATAAATACTTACTGGGCTTGAGAGCATTATTCAATCTCACTATGTGAGTGAGAAGACACCATGTGCGCGCGCACACACACACACACACACACCTGAGAGACTAAAAGCCACAAGGGCAAAGTGCAAAGAGCGTTTATGATCTCTGGCCTTGGACCATTCCTTAAGGACAGGTAAAGTGGCTGTGGGCTCCTCCCAGCCATGCTCTCAACCTTACTGTTTCTAATCCTTCTTACTTTCAGTTTCTCACTCAGTTCCCTAGAATGTGCCTGCCACCTGCCCATCTCCTCTGTGCATTACTTACACTGGTAGTCTACTGTGGATTTAAGATAGAACCCCCTGTAGTTTTTCCACTAGCTCTTAACCTTGTGGCAGTCTAATATTCTTGGCATACGTAAGTGGTCCAGCCTAGTGTATTTTTTTTTAGCATCGCATATTTTATTTCATAGCTCTTCAAAGATATCATTACAATACTGTACACCATATAATAACCCATCAATATTTTTAAGACAGAATCTTTAGTTTGAATCCTGTTTCATTCTTATATTACCTTCACGACAGCTTGCTGTCAACAACATAGAACAATTATTGTATTTTCCTTTAGTATAGTTTATGATTATTGTGATTTTAGAAATTTAGATTTTTAAGAATATCTTCTTTCAGAGAAAACTTGAGTAAAGCTTTACATGGTAAGACTTTTGTTAGCAAGAGAGAATGCAATTTGCACCTTTAAAATAACCCCACATTTTTTAAAGGTGTAAGGATAGCTTTATCCCCTAAACTACAGTTTAAAATCTTAACCTTCAAAAATGATTAAGCTTTGTTATAGGAACAACAAAGCAAAGCAAATCAAAGCCAGGTCAAAAAAGGCAACATCAAGTTTTCATTTCCAAACAGTTTTAATTTTGTATTTGTGTTCTTGCCTGAGATGAAGCAAGGAACACAAACATTCCCACATGAATCAAATTAGAATTTACATATGAATTGCATTAGAAATATGAGCTCCATCAAGGAATAATTAGCACTGTCCTGGGTTATGTGAAGGCGAACAAAATTAAATAAGAACAATTTCAAAGGCAAGTTTTGTTTTGCCTCTTCAACTAAGCTGGTTTAATCAGTGATAATGACTGAAATAAATCCACTCCATCCAAAGTAATGTACAGCCTACCATATTGTGTGAAATGCCATTACTGACTTAGGAAATCATAAAGTGAATGAGAGGACATCACTCAGGAGTCTCTGACGTGGTTACGTTGTGCTTAATGCCAAGTGTCAAGGAGGGAGAAGTCGATCCAATCAGAAAGCACAGTGGGGGCTAATGTTAGAAAAATATTCCGAGAGACATAAGAATCAAGGAGACTTTTGGAATCATATCATACATGCTCTGTGTTGAATTTGTTGATGTTGTTATTATGATCGTTCTTTTATGCCCACAGAGGACAAAGACTAAAATTTCTCTCTGTAAAGTGGTAGTGCTACCAAAGAAACACAGAAATTAAAATCAACTAGAATCAGCCTGGTGACATAGACATGCTCCAGTCACTAAACAGGGCTATGGTTTATGAGTGCCTTCTTTAATGAGCTAAACTCCAGTGACCATAAAACTGAAATATAATTATGACATTAAAGATGCCTATATTTGAACTTAATTATTAATTAATTTAATGAGAGAAGAAGAGGTTGTAAAATTGCTAATTAAATGGCTCTGTAAAACTGCAGACGGTGGAGGACTTAGCAAATGATGAATCCCACAACAGTGTTTTTCCTGTATCAATATTCTACTAATACACAGTATGCCAGTGGAACAAGCTTGAAGGCGGCTGCTAAGCTGATGTGCAAGTGTGTGTGGTGTGGAATGACCTGAAATCCCAAATGACAGCCACCTTGAAGGTACTTCAGCCCCTCTGTTAAAAGTAGGTATGGAGTCTGTTAAATGAGCTGAGGCGGGTCAGGGCATAAGTCGTTTGACTGCATTTATATGGAGACAAAGGGCTTTTTTTTTTTTTTTAAGCCACCGTTTTAGACATTGGTGGGAGTTTGCAAGGAGTCTAAATATTAATCTGTCCTAATAACAAGATGACACTTCATATAATGTTTGTGGAAATGCAATTCAGTTGAGATGGCAATTCTTGGCGATTAATGTACTGGAACAAACCAACGTGGATTAAAGCATGAGACAGACTTAGGTTCAAATTCTGGCTCTACCCTTATAACAGCTAGGTGACCCTGGGGATGCAGACAGACTTCTCGGGGCCTCAGTTTCTTCATCAGGAAAATGAGACAAAAATTCCTAAAGTCATAGGGCTGTTGGGAGTATAAGAAAATATGTAATTCGCCTAGCACAGAGGTTATTCATAAAAGATGCTTAAAAATGAGAAATAAGTATAGCGAACGAAGCTCCATGTGTTGACCACAGAACTTGATGTGAGCAATTTGTGAGATTACCACACCACCACACCATGGTCTGAAACGGTACTTTAACCTACACACCTAGAAAACAGAATTCAACTAAAGCAGGTAAGAATAACGAACTGTCGGGAGAAAAATGTTCTTACTCATTGTCCAATCAATTCAAAGGAATTTTTACTGAAGGACTTTTAACCCTTCTGGTTCCAAATATGAGCAGGAAAAATAATATTTAAGGCCACTTTTAAAAGCGTAGTTAACTGAAATTCAAGGTAATTAAAATACAGTATGCTAAATGTTCATACAGTTTAAGTTGTCCCTATCAATATGCAAAGTATAATAAACAGATTTTCTCATCATGAAAAGATGATTAAAAATGGATTCAAATGAAATGCATGATGTTTTTTGAATTGCTTTAGTAAACAACTCTTTTCTCTTTTTTCCATCCTGCCTTATTGCATAACTTTTCCAAGTAGTGCACATTGTGAGGCACTGGGGATTAGGGCTTCAATACATGAATTTTGGGGGACATAGTTCATCCATGACAATGTGTAATACCAACTTTATAATCTTTTCCTTAAAATTTGCTATCAGTTAGTATCATCACTGTCCACCTAATTTGATAAAACAAGGAACAAACTGGAAATTAGGAACCATCTTTGTAATTTCCTCTTCCGCGATTCATCTAACATTATCAACTGCTATTAATTATTGTCTCCTAAGTACCTCTGGGGCCATCATCTATTTTTTCCATATCCATCCCTTAATCTAGCCAATTAAAATGACCACCTGATTTACCAGGACTCTTGAAATAGACTCCTAATTAATTGTTTTTCCTCCTTCCATTATTGGCTCTCTCCAGTCAATTCAGTACATAGCAGCCACTGTCCTGCTTTCCAAATGAAAAGTGGATCCTCTTACTTTCCCAATTAAAAGCATCTGATGGTTTCCATTTCTCTTAAAGAAAACACCAAAATCTTTAATATGGGCTACAAAACCTTGAATGGTTCCTATAGCCCCTGTCTACCTCTCCAATCTCATCCTAAATTGTGAATGTTTCCCTCACACTTCAGAATCCAAGCTCTCTGGCTTCTTTCAGCTCCTTATGAGCCTGTGTACCTTCCTGCCAGAGAGCCATTGCCCATGCTTCCCCTCTATGTGAAGCATTCTCCTCCAGTGCCCCTGAGCTCTCAGCTCGAATGGCATTTCCTCCAGGATTCTTTCCTGCCTCACCTGCTTTGGCCTTACCATTATGCCTGTGGAAAGATGAGTGTTCTTTTCTCACCCTTTTTCTGGAGCCTGGCACCTTTGCATATTTAAAAATAATAGGAGGGCCTTTTTGGAACTCCAAGCCAGGAAGGAAATTAACAATTTTTTCACCCAATAAAGTATAGGAGATATGCCAGTAGCAGACTTGACTTCCATTATGCTTTGAATCCAATTGGTTTTTACTGTTTATTTTTTTAAAACATGTCATACAACATATTAGTTTCAGATTAGTTTCAACATAATGATTCAACATTTGTGTATATTGCAAAATTATCACCACAATGTCTAGTTACCATCTGTCACCATACAAAGTTACAAGTTTTTTTCTTACGATGGAAACTTTTCAGATTCATTTTCTTTCATCTTTCAAATTTTCAATACAATATTATTTGACTATAGTCACTATGCAGCATTACCCTCATCCATGACTTCTTTATTTTATAACTAGATGTCTGTACCTCTATTTTGTCCAACCCCCAAGTATCTTCCCTTTTGAAACCTCTCATCTGTTTTCAGTATCAATAAACTTTATTTTGTTTTGTTTGTTCATCTGTTTTGTTTTTTTCTTTAGTTTTTACTTTATCAATGAAATAATATGATATTTGTCATTCTGTCTGACTTATTTGATTTAGCATAATACCATTAAGATTCATCCATGTTGTTGCAAATGGCAAGATTTTATTCTTTTTTATGGCAGAACAGTATTCTGTTGTATATATATATATATGTATGTATGTATGTATATGTATATTTCTTCTTCATTCGTCCATCAATGGACACATATTATTTCTATATCTTGGCTATTGTAAATAATGCTTCAATGAACATAAAGGTACATATACTTTCTCAAATTTGATAGGGATTGCTTTGAATCTGTAGATTGCTTTGGGTAATATGGACATTTTAATAATATTAATTCTTTCAGCCCATGAGCACAAAATACCTTTTCCATTTATTTCCAAGAATTGAATATTTTCATTTTCTGTCTTCAGTGTATTATATAGTTTTCAATGTACAGGTCTTTCAGCTTCTTGGTTAAATTTATTCTTAGATAATTTATTCTTTTTGATGCATTATAAATGAAATTTTTTATTAATTACCCTTTTGATAGTTTGTTATTAGTGTATAAAAGCACAATGGATTTTTGTATATTAATTTTTCACTCTGCATCTTTTCTGATTTGGTTGATTAGTTCCAATAGCTTTTTAGTGGTTTCTTTATGGTTTTCTATATATAAGATGATGTCATGTGCAAAAAAGCAATGATTTTACCCCTTCCTTTACAAATTGAATTCCTTTTATTTTTTTTCATGTCTAATTGCTCTGGCTAGGACTGCTATGCTATATTGAATAAAAGTCTTATCTTGTTCTTGTTCTTAAAGAATAAGCTTTCAGATTTTCCCACTGGATGATAGCTGTGGGGTTGTTATATATGGCTTTTATGAATTTGAAGTACATTCCATCTATACCCACTTCATTGAGCTTTTTATCACAAGTGGATACTGAATTTTGTCAAATGCTCTTTCTCCATCTATTGAGATGATTGTATGATTTTTATTCTTAATTTTGTTAACACAATGTATTATGTTGCTTTGTTTTTGGATGTTGAACAATTCTTGCATTTCTGGAAAAAATCTCATTTGATTGTGGTGTATAATGCTTTTCATGTATTGGTGAATTCAGTTTGCTAACTTCTTTGAGGATTTTTGCATCTATGTTCATCAGAGATATTGGCCTGTACTTTTCTTTTTTGATGGTGCCCTTTCCTGGTTTTGGTATCATGGCTAATGCTACCTCATAAAATTAGTTTGGGAACATTCCAAACTTGTCCATTTTTTGGAAGAGTTTAAGAATGTGTGTTAAATCTTTAAATGTCTGATAGAATTCCCTGGTAAAGCCATCTGTTCTTAGACTTGTTTATCTGGAGTTTTTTCTTTTTTTTTTATTACTGATTCAATCTCCTGACTAGTACTCAGTCTGTTTTGACTTTTCTGTTTCTTTTTCTTCATGAATTAGACTTATAAGACTATGTTTTAGGAATTTATCCATTTATTCTGGGTTGTCTAATTTGTTCATTTGTAGTTGTGGTAGTCTCTAATGATCCTTTATTTTTCTTTGGTATCAGTTGTAACTTCTCTTTATTTCTGGCTTTATTTATTTAAGCCCACTCATTTTCTTAGTGAGTCTAGCTAAAGATTCTGTAAATTTTATCTTCTCAAAGGACCAACTATCAGTTTTATTAATCTTTTCTATTGTCTTTTATTCTGTATTTCATTTATTTCCACTCTGATCTGTATTATTTCTTTCCTTTTACTAACTTTGGGCTTTGTTCTTTTTATAATTCTTTGGTGCAAAGTTAAATTGTTTACTAGAAATGTGTCTTGTTTTTGGGGCAGGCCTGTATCACTCTTAAACTTCCCTGTTAGACGTATTTTCACTGCATCCCATACATTTTGGAATGTTGTATTTCCATTTTAATTTTTCTCAACAGATATTATTTCTACTTTGATTTCTTCCTTGGCCCATTAGTTGTTCAACAGAACATTGTTCAGTCTTCCCATGTTATTGTTTTTTTTAGTTTTCTTCTTATAATTTATTTCCAGTTTCATACCACTGTGACTGGAATGATGCTGGATATAATTTCAGTCTTCTTAAATTTATTGAAACATGTTTTGTGACCTAACATAGGATCTATCCTGGAGAATGCTCCATGTGTACTTGAGAAGGCATGTATTCTGGATGAAATGTTCTTGTATATATCTATGAAGTCCGTTTGGTCTAATGTGTTACTTAAGGTATATGTTTCCTTATTGATTTTCTGTTTGGATCATCTATCCAATTATGTAAGTGGGATATTAAATTTCCCTACTATTATTGCATTGCTGTCACTTTTTCCATTTAGGTTTATTAATATTTGCTTTATATATTTAGGTCTCCTATGTTGGGTGCAGAAATATTTACAAATGTTATTATATATATTTTTAGAATATATATAATATATTATATTCTGACCCTTTTATCAGTACATTATGCCTATCTTTGTCCTTTATTGAAGTTTTTGTTTTAAAGACTAGTTTGTCTGATATAAGCATAGCTACCCCAGCTTTTGCATGAAACATCCTTTCCATCCATCCATTTTCAGTCTGGGTGTGTCTTTACATCTTATTGAGTCTCTTATAGGCAGCATATAGCTGCATTTTTCTTTTTATCCATTCAGCCATTGTATGACTTTGAGGATTTTTGTCCATTTACACTTAAAGCAATTATTGATACATATATACTTATTGCCATTTTATTGACGATTTTCTGTATGTTTTGTACAATGTCTATGTTCCTTTCCTCTTCTCTTGTTTTCTTTTCTTTTGCTTTAGTGGCTTTCTACAGTGTTATGCCTAAATTCCTTTCTCTTTTAGTGTCTCTACTCTAAGTTGCTTTTTTGTGTGTACCAGGAGGCTTACATATAAATATATATATAAAAAATATATATAACCATATATATATATAAAACACTTTAAAGTTGATAATTAGTTAAGTTTGAATGTTCTAAAACTCTACATTTTACTCTCACCCATTTTATTTTTGATATCACATTTCACATATTTTTATCTTGTATATCCCTTAACTAATTATTGTAGTCTAATTTTTTCATCTTTTGCTTTCTGCTTTTTAAACTTCATACTAACTTTATAACTAATAAATCCACTACCTTTTCTATATATTTGCCTTTACCAGTGAGATTTTTACTTTTATATGTTTTCCTCCTACTAATTAATACCTTTTCTTTTCAGCTTAAAGAAGTCCTTTTAACATTTCCTACAGGGCCAATTTAGTGGTCATGAATTCCTTTAGCTTCCATTTATCTGGAAAGCTCTTTATTTTTACTTCAGTTCTGAATGATAATCTCGCAAGGGAGGATATTCATGGCTGAAAGGTTTTTTTTCATTTCAGCACCTTGACTATGTCATGCCACTCCCTTCTGGACTGCAAAATTTCTGCTGAAATAGATTTGTTGTGGTTCCCTCGCACATAACAGGTTGTTTCTTTCTTGCTGTTTTGAAGATTCTCTCTTTATCTTTAACTCTTGACATTTAATTATAATGTGTCTTGGTGTGAGTCTCTTTGGGTCCATTGTGTTTAGAACTCTTTGGGCTTCCTTTATCTGTAGGTGTCTGTTTTCTTCCCCAGGTTAGGGAAGTTCTCAGCCATTATTTTTTCAAATAAGTTTTCTTCAAATCAGTTTTCTTCCCCTTTTCTCTCTCTCTCTCTCTCTCTCCTCTTTCAGGGACCCTTATAAAGCAAATGTTATTTTAATGTTGTCCTATAGTCCTAAGTGAAGATAGTTTTTTTTATTTTTGCTTCTCTTTTTGGGTGAATTCCACTGCCCTGTGTTCCAGATCTTTCTTCTGATTCTTTCTTTTGCTTCATCTAGTCTGCTGTTGAACTCTTTTAGTGTATTTTTCAGCTCACTTACTGTATTCTTCAGCTTTGTTTGGTACTTTCTTATATGTTCTATATCTGTTGAAGTTTTTTCATTTGTTCATTCCTTCTCCAAAGTTTTGTGAGCATGTTTATAACCACTACTTTGAATTCTTTATCATTTAAATATTTATCATCATTCATTAAGGTTTTATCTTGTTCTTTCATTTAGTGCATATTTCTCTGTCTCTTCATCTTATCTAAGTCTCTGTGTTTATTTCTATGTGTTAAGCAAAACAGCTCTCTCATTCTTGAAGGAGTAATCTTGTGAAGGAGATGAAATTTTTTGTTTAACCTTGCCATAGCAGTAGGCAGTCTGATTTATTCTTGACATATCTCAGTTGTTGAGGGATACCAAATCTTGTGTGTGTTTCAGAAAGAGGGATCTCATTCAGTCCATAGTTACAGGCTGATTGGAATCTAGACACTCAGACAACAGGTTTAAGGTATGCAAATATATACAAATATATACATTTCCGTAGGGCTGTAATCATAAACTCTGCTCTCCCCAACCAAGGCAATATGGGCATTTCACACTTGGAGACCATTGCAAAAATTGGGGCTCCAGACTAGTGTACGAGCTCCTTTCTGGGAGGTATTTGCAACCTCTAGTGAAGCCAAGGGAGAGCACAGAGATGGCATTCCTACTACCCCCCCTTCCCTGATTTAGTCTCCTTGAGAGCACTTCTATAACCTCTAGATGTGTAGTAATCCTGAAGCATGACCCTCAAGCTAAAGTTTCAGGACAAATAAAGAGGCTTTTTCACAGGGAGACTGGTGGTGTGTTTCAGTGCACTGTCTGTGCAGTGACTTGGGGTGGTAGCCTGCCAAGAACTGTCTTTCCAATAGTTTCAGACCCATGAAGTCCAGAAATGGAATGCTCCCTGACCACCAGACCCAGCTGTTCATGGGTCATCCTCTGTGTGGCTTCCTGGCTCTGGTACGGTCATAGGATAGAAGGGGGTGGGACACATGACCAGCACCAGCAGGCTAGAGGGATTGAACCAAAAATGGTAACTGTCAATACCAGCACTAGCAAAGTAGAGGGAGACTGCAAAAATGGCACCCACCAGCACCTCCTTCCTGAGAGTCATGCCAGATCCCTGCCCCTCCAGCAGATGCTTTAACATTAGCAAATGGATCTTCTTCATGTATGGGC
The DNA here is from genome assembly GCF_040802235.1 of Manis javanica. Classification (NCBI taxonomy): domain Eukaryota; kingdom Metazoa; phylum Chordata; class Mammalia; order Pholidota; family Manidae; genus Manis; species Manis javanica. Next base: position 4,964,695 of record NC_133171.1, read on the forward strand.
TGGATATTTTTTAAATGCCTGATTTTGCACTGGGTCCCAGAGCAAGTGAGTCTGCACACAAGGCCTTTAGTAGCAGAATCTCTGTTCCTATAGGTTTTTCTGACTGTAAACCCCACTGTTTTTCAAAGACAGATGTTTTGGGGTCTTATCTCTCTGGTACAGGTCCCAAGAGTTGAGACAGGGCAGAAACCTCTCACTTCTCAGGAAGATACTCTATATTTGTGTGATCTCTCCTGTTTGTGGGTTACTGGGGATGAGGTTTTAGTGCGGCCATGTGTCTACCTCTTCTACCCATCCTGGTGTGGCCCTTTTATCCTTTCTTGTGGAACAGCGGCTAATTTTCAGGTCTTTTTGAGAGGGAATTATTTCATATGCAGCTGTACATTTGTTGTGTCCCTGGGAGGAGCGAGTTCAGGGTCTTCCTATACCATCATTGTGAACTACTTCAAGTTGAACATGTTTTAGAGGTCTGCTTATGATCCTAGAGTGGACTTAAGATTAGAATGAAAGCCCCAAAAAATTAATGAACTAATTTTGGATTAGAAAATTTCAAACTAATTGAACAGGTAAATAATTCAACTCATCAGTCAGGTTCCAGACTGGTATCATATAGCATAAGATGGTATGGCATACTGTAACACAACATAATTATAGTTGAACAGTGTTACAGTGAAAACTTCAAATATGGGAAGGAATCTTTTTTTTTTAAGTTTGGAATGGGTAGAAAGATTTATGGTGACAAAAAACAATGAATTAGTAGCAAGATTATGATTAGAGAAAAATATAACTAGGATTAACACATAATATTGTAGTCTTTCTTCTCTGTACATATCTGCTTGTATGTGTGGGCGCACACATGCACAAACACACACACACACACTGGATAGCCAAATTTGACTGCCAGAGTCAAGAACACTTGTTTATTCTAAGTACAAAAAGCTAGAAGTGAAAATAATTTCCTTTATTCATAAGAAATGCTTGTTATTTTTTAAATGAAAGTCCTTGACAAATTATAGAAGCTAGGTAAATATGAACTACTAGATTTTATGAAGTATTTTTTCATTCTTTTGCCAAATGATAGCATGGAAAAAACACTGGCCTGAGCCTAAAAAAATCTACTCTTGGAAATCTTTCTAAATATGTGTTTTTAAGTACAAGAAAATATTTTCAGACTTCTGGACATATTTAGCTTCTCGGAATTTATTAACTCTTAATTAATATTCAATAAATTTAAAATAAATTAATGAGGTTTCTGGACATTTCATTATTGTTGTATCTTGAGCTCTTCTTACCATTGATAGTAGGGTATTTAGGTAACCTGGTAAACAGTGGTCAAATCTTTTATTCTCAAAATAGTTCTGTGTTTACTACTTCAACAATTACTTATTTAAAATTTTGATCTGTAGTGAAATGTTTAACAAATACTAAAGATTAAATATAGTGAAAAGAAAGTCTTGACCCTATTCATATGCCACAGATGCCCAATTTTCCTAATCCAAAACAACCCCTGTTGCCTGTCTCTTATGCTTTTAAAAAGGTATTTTATGCACACAGCCACATATATCACATAAGAGGCTTTCCCCTGCAAATTATTCACAGTGTTGGACACCTTGTGTTTCTATTAGAAATAGTAAAAACTAAGAGTATCACCAGGAATGCTCACCAGTGCTTGTTCCCATATATTCTTGACAACAGTCTGATGAGACTTTTAGATCACTGTCAGTCCGATGGGAGAAAATTTGTATCTCTTGATTATTTTAATTTTTTAATATACCTTTTTTTTGTCATGCATGAAACTGGACATCTTTTCAAACTATTTGTACTGCCATTCCTCTGAACTGCCTGTTTATGGCGTTAGCAATTGTTTTCTTGCTTATATTGATTTTTTATTGATATGAAGGAGTGTTTCATGTATAAACTAACTAGATCTTTTGATTTGTTTTATAAATATTGCCCCCAGGACAAGCTTTGTTTCTGACTTTATGTTCCTTTCCCACTGCAGATTTCAAATACATTTTTTATGTATTCATATTTTAAAACAAAAAAAATTATTTCTCAATTTTGTATCATTCATACAAAGGCTTTTCACATCTTTGAAATTAGAAAAAATAAAAAATTTTCCATGCTTGATTCCACAAATTTGTGTTTTCATTGTTACATTTAAATAATTAATCTACCTAGAACTTTGACTGAGTAATGAAAAAAGATCTGTATTTTTTTAAGATGGGTATCCAGCCCATGTAACATACATCATTTCCCCAATTATACGAATATCCCCTTTATCATAAACTGATATATTTATTGGGGCCTGTTGGTGTCCATTGATCTATTCCTTACTAAGGATGTGTAATGACTATAACTTGTTATATCTTTTTTTCTCAGAATTTCCCTGGAAATTTTGTGTGTTCAATTCTTAATTTTTATTTTAGAATAGCAAAAGTAATGCAAAATAATAATTTTATTATTTTATTAATTTTTATTACTATGGATTAAATTAGGGAGAATTATTTCTGTAATAATTTAGATTTACTTCCTAAAATGAAAGAGATATATTACTTACTTAATTTTTTAAATATTTTCAGTCAGATTATAGTTTCTTCATATTAAAATTTCACATTTTTGTTGAATAATATTAATGCACCTTATATTTTTGCTATCAGAAATTGAATCTTTCCTTATATACATTTGTTTTACAGCTTTATTGAAGTATAACTGATGAAGTGGTTCATATTTAAGGTGCACAACGTGATGATTTGACTATATGTATGCATTGTAAAATGATAACCAAAATCAAATAAATTAATACATTCATCCCCTCACAAAGTTACTCTTTTTCCTTGATGAAAACAAGCAAGTTCTACTCTCTCAACAGATGTCAAGTATACAACACAGTATTATTAATGATAGTCACTGTGCTGTACATTAGATTCTCAGAATTTATTCATGTTATAATTGAAAGTTTTTACTTCGGCTAACAACTCTCTATTTCTCCCACTCTCCAACTCTTTTTATAAATAAATAAATAAATAAATAAATAAATAAATTATATTTTGATATCATTAATATACAATCACATGAGCAACATTGTGGTTACTAGATTCCCATTATCAAGTCCCCACCACATACCCTATTACAGTCACTGTCCATCAGCGTAGTAAGATGCTACAGAGTCACTACTTGTCTTCTCTGTGCTGTACTGCCTTTCCAGTGCCCTCCTCTACCCCTCCCCTTTCCCCCCCTTTTCTCCCCTTATCCCTCCCTTCCCAACCCCCTTCCCAGTTCCTTTCCCTTTGGTAACTGTTAGTCCATTCTTGGGTTCTGTGAGTCTGCTGCTGTTTAATTCCTTCAGTTTTTGCTTTGTTCTTATGCTCCACAAATGAGTGAAATCATTTGGTACTTGTGTTTCTCAACATGGCTTATTTCACTGAGCATAATACCCTCTAGCTCCATCCATGTTGTTGCAAATGGTAGGATTTGTTTTCTTCTTATGGCTGAATAATATTTCATTGTGTACATGTGCCACATCTTCTTTATCCGTTCATCTACTGATGGACACTTAGGTTGCTTCCATTTCTTGGCTATTGTAAATAGTGCTGTGATAAACATAGGGATGCATATGTCTTTTTCAAACTGGGCTCCTGCATTCTTAGGATAAATTTCTAGGAGTGGAATTCCTGGAATTCCTAGGTCAAATGGTATTTCTATTTTTAGTTTTTTGAGGAACATCCATATTGCTTTCCACAATGGTAGAACTAGTTTACATTCCCACCAGCTCCCACTCTCCAACTCTTGACAACTGACATTCTACTCTCTATTTCTGTAAGTTCAACTTCTTTCGATTTCACATTCAAATGAGATTATATAATATTTTTCTTTCTTTTCCTGACTTATTTCATTTAGCAGAAGGCCCTTCAGTTCCATCTGTGTTGTCACAAATGTCAGGATCCTTCTTTTTTATGACTGAATAATATCCTATTATATATAATATTCCATCATGTGTATGTATGAAATATTCCATTATATATATATATATTCCATTTTATACACACACACACACACACACACACACATATATATATATATATATATATATATATATATATATATATATATATTATACATACTACATTTCCTTTATTCATTTTATTTTTAATTGTTTATTTTTAGGAAGTCTACTTATTATTCAAATTAACTTTTTAAGATTTTTTCTTTCAGTTTCTCAGTTGCCTCTATGGGTTTAAAAATGTGCATAAAATAATTTGAAAAAAAGTTTTGGCTCCATCTTTATATTTATCTATGTCATTTCTTTCCCTTATCTAACTGCATTAGCTAGGACCTTCAATTTTTTTTAATGGTAACATGGTGACAGTGGACATCCCTGCTTTTCTAAAAATAAAATATTAAACTGCAACTACACGCAAAGCACAATGTTAGACACTTTAAGGAAAATCAAAGGATGCTTTATGATGTTTGGATTGTGTAATTGGGTAATATATTACATAATGGGAGAGTTATGTTTATGACTGTAATTGAAATTAAAGCTTTAAATACCATAAAGATGAAATATTGTCAAAGTTTAGATATGATCTTCTAGGTAGATTTGCTAAGTTTATATGATACTAGTATAATGATACCAAGCCCTTAAAGATAGCATTTGAGCTCAGGGGCTTATATTGATCAAAGGTTTGGAGGGGGAATTGCTTAGATGCATAGGAGGAGCAGCAGTTTATGATGGTGAATGGATTGATTAGCTCCCAATTTTATGTTTAGCATGGACACACATCACCTCATGATAGTGACACACTAGGGACCATTTTCCTCTGTATGCACAAGTTTTACTCCTTGACTTTATAACTTGGGTGGTTCTTATCTAGGCTTTTCATAATTAATAGTATCTATTCATTTGCTTGTTCTTCCTCTCTGTCTTTTTTATTCCTAATGAGGGAAGTATCTGGACCTGAATATACCTCACTCCTTAAAGATCCATGTTGCTCTTGGAAGAAGGAACTGCAATTTTAGGATGAATGAGTTGTTGAAACAGGAACAAGAATATCTTCTTGTACAAGAAATTCTTCAACTGAAAAAGAAAAGAGAGAGTAGTTCAATGAGGAAAGTAAACGTGCATAAAGCAATTGTACATTCAGATATAATGACTGGTGAGGGTAGGAAAGGGGAGGTATAGTGAGTTGAGACCTGTATTGCTTAAGGCAGAGTAAAATGAATGCAGTAAAAGCTGAGAGATTTTAAACTTCTAAGCTCAGCTTTGCCATTGACCAGTTAGTTGACCCAAGTCAGCTTATTCATCTTCCATGAGCATCCCATTTCTTACAAAATAAAGAAAGCAGCACTAACCCACCTTTTCTTTAAAGTTAAAGGGAAAATCCAAAATGTGTCTGCGAAGTACTTCACAAATAAATCATAAAAAATGTAACCACAGCAACAGACAATACAGCACATGTTGGTCTCTATCTATGGCCCACTGCCATTTAGGAAGAGAGCTTTGTTTTTAAAAGCTATGATTTTTTTAAAAGGACATATGGGAACTCAATGCATTCTTCAACAAATAAAAAGCCAAAACATCTGGTGCACCAAATGGAGAGGGAGAAGAAAATGGGCTATTTAGGGATGCCATCTTTTAACAGCACAGGTGTATATTGATAATCATTTGGCCAGAAAAATGCTCTGCCAAGCCTAGCTCCAGATTTCTGCTTTGAAGGAGTTGTAGATAATTGAGAATAGGTTTAAAAAGGCTTTGCTCTCCATTCCTAATTATGACATAAACTTTCTACATACCAGGCTGTTTTACATTTATAGTCCTGCATCTGTAATCTGAGATGTGTTAAATCTGTTTTGCTTTATAAGCACTTGATCCATTATAAGTTAAAGCTTGCATTAGGGAGGTGATGAAATGCCACATAACATGGGTCCATAAAGAGAAGACTGAGTTTTTGCTACGTAAAAGAGAATAGTCAAGAGGTTGCTGATCAAACTGTTGATGCAAGGAGCAAATGAGAGAAAGCTGGGGCTGCGAGATTACCCATGACTAATTCCTTTCATGTTTTCAAGTCAAGGAGGAGATATTAATAAGGACTGAGCCAGAAACGAATGATGTCTTGTCCATCTTTCACCTATAAAGTCATCAAATTACATACAACTGATCTGATACAGATTTCCAGTGTACCAAGGAATTTGACAAGGTACTACTTTTAAAACTTTACTGGCTGCAGCACGGCTCCAGGAGTGGGAGGGCGGGTGGTGTAGGCCTGGCGGTGGGAGGTTAGCGCAGGGACAGCATCAGAGCCTGGGCGGTGCTGGCCTTTCCGGCTCATGGTGGACCAGCTGTTTGAACCATTCAAGCGGAAGGAAGAAATCTCTACATAGGAACACGATATGAATGGAAGACACCTGCCATTATGGAAACAGTACGGCACTCTGAACAGACACTAGGAACAGCTCTCATGTCAAAGAACCCAGCCCTTGTGTCACAGGATGAGAAGCTAAATGCTGGGGAACAGCGTTTGATGAACGAAGCCTTCCAGCCAAACCGTGATCTCTTTGGATCCATTACCCTGCATTCGAAATCAGACTGGATCACCTTGCATCCTGAGGCTCCTAAGACTTGGAACAGTTTTTCGGCGATCCTTACGGACAGGCACCCTCTCCGGAGAAATGCAGTAATTATATACAGTGCATTGGAGCTCTAGGACACACCAGAATTATCAGTGAAGAATGTATTAAATGGCTCAAGGGCTATTGTGAGGCATTTTTCTGACTTGACAGTAAAACTCCTAGAACTGCTGTTTCTGCAACCAGGTGTTCCTTCAGCATCAGTAATAGCACACAGAACCTACAAATTCATGCAGGGCACATCCTGAAGTTCTTCAAAAAGAAGAAACCTGCAGATGCCTTCTGTATTGTAGGAGTAACAATAATTGATCTTTACCCAAGAGACTCCTGGAATTTTGTCTTTGGACAGGCTTCTTTGACAGATGGTGTGGGAATATTCAGCTTTGCCAGGTACGGCAGTGAGTTTACAGCTCATGCAGTGAAGGCGGAGTGAGGAAACTGCAGAAGATGCCCTCCCATGACTGCTCAGTTTTGATAACTATTACACTCCTGAGGTGACTGGTGTTCTGCTGCTTCGGTCCAGAAAGACTTTAACCCATGAGATTGGACACATATTTGGACTCAGACACTGCCAGTGGCTCGCAGGCCTAATGCAAGGCTCCAATCACTTGGAAGAAGCCGACCAGCTCCCCTGAACCTAACTGTTTCTGCAAGTTGCGGTGTGCTGTTGGCTTCAACGTTATGGAAAAAAAGATACGAGGCACTGGTGAGGTGGGTTGACGACGAGACTGCTAATGTAGCTGGAGTTGCTCCGAAACACAGACAGGAGGATAGTGGGAATCTGCCCAAACCCGTGGAAGACTTTAAGGAATAGAGAGAATGGATAATAAGATGCCTTGCTGTGCTCCAAAAATAGGGACCATCAAACAGGAGTAATTGAAATAAATACTTGGCACATTCATTAGAATAAACTGTTTACTGATTCTGCACTGCTTCAGAGTAATGGAATAGAACCTTCTTTACACCACCTAAACCTTGAACTGAGACTCATGTTGAACAATAAAAACTCTGTAGGAAAAAAGAAAAACCTTTATTGGCTGCTTAATAGGAAGCATTTGTCTTAGAATTAAGTGTAAAAAATACTCTTACATCAATATTCAATAAAATATGTACCAACGAATTGAAGGATATTAGTAGTGTTATCCCAAAAAGAGAGTTGTGACAAAAATTGTTTAGGAAATGCTAGGAAGTTCTTGATAGTAGGCATTCTAAGGATCTTTAGCATATTAATGAGCATTCTGTATCTCCAACAGAAGAGAAATCTTATGTCAAATTTCCCAAGTGTATTTTATAATGAATTCCTTGTACAATGACGTTATGGGACAAAGGCTGTGAGGCTCTGCCAGGCCCCAAGATTCAACACTTGTATCAAATCTATTTATTTAAAAAAACTATTGAGGTGAACTCTGTATGAAGCATCGCATTAGAAGGTCTGGATAGACACAAAGAAACATTATTTATTATCCTCAAGTAGCTGGCAATCTATGGAGAAATGAGGATAACTAGAAAATAATATCCTCAAGAGCACTGGTTTTTATCTTCATTTTAAAAAATCACTGCTGTATTCCAGTCCTTAGACTAGTGTGTCTGGTACATAGTAGGCACTTAGTAATCATTTATCAAATGAATGGATGATGCAAGGTTGTGAAGGGTCAGAATCCTAAAGGAATGTACTCTGACTTGACTTTTAATCCTGCAGTAAATAAGGAGTGATCTAAGATACCTGAGCAGAGAATGTTGAGTAAGCTCTCTTTTCCAGAAAGGATTGTACATAAGCTGCTTTAGGTCTTGGCAATGAAGTGTTCAAAGTCGATGTGGTTAAAAAGGTGGTTTAAATAAAGTTTGTATATTTTACTATCTACAGTCTCTAATTATAATTGACATAAGCAAAATTATCTGCAGAACGCCCATTCATTTTTCACACAAAAACAGAGACTCTGAAAGATGAGTTTATTCTATCTTTCAAAGATCTCCAAATGACATAGATATCTAAACTCTCCTATAAAATGACATTGCATGACATGGGTATATTCAAGGACTTTCCAGTGAAGTATAGAAGTAAATTCAAATCTTAACTTTCACTTTCTGTATCATTTCCCTTACATTAACTTTACTCACTAAAATATTTCAATAAGCCAATTTATCAGAGAATCCATTTTACTGATTTTATGCCATACGATATATCCATTTCTTCTTACTATGTCATCAATGAAGACCTAGTTTCCATTCTCTTCATTAAAATATTTTAATGCTTAACATGTTTTTATATATTTTTGAGCTTTTTTTATATCTTAGTCATAGATTATATTTGTGTTATTTCCCTCTGCTCATTTGTCTTTTCCTAGCATTTTCCTGTTCTAACTTTGATCGCCTCTGTGAATTTTTATGCTTAGCATGCCGAGCTGCATGGATTCAAGTTCTAAAAAAGGATCCACATTTATATATTTATAACCAGGAATGTTTTAACAATCACAACCACAAGGACAATGACAAAGAAATGTAGAGACAAAAATGAGATCCAAAGCAAAGGTAAATTAGGTAAATCGCCCTTAATACACCCAGCTGTGATAGAAGCTCCTTCAGCAAGCCTGATCCACTGGCACAGACTTATTCAGATAACAAATCATATTCTTAGTGAGATATCCCTAAATTGGATTTGCAAAGAGCACACCAAGTAAATATGAAAAGACTGTCAAGTCTCCCCAGCAACCTCATATGTTTACATTCTCTGCATTTGACAATAATAGAGGAGAAAATAGGAGGTATTTCCATCATTAAGAGGAAATGCAGACTATGCCCAAAGAAACAGAAGGGGCTGTTTTGATGTTCAAAATAAATAATACCTAATATTTACCGAGTGCTTATTATATGCCGTGCATTCTGTCTTACTCTTTGTATACATGGTTTTATTACAGACTCACAGCAACTAATAAGGTAGATATCATTAACCCCATTTTAATATTTCCAAGAACTGGGTCTTAGTAAGTAGCTTGACTGATATTATTAGGCTAGTGAGTGGCTGGCTGAGACTGTGTAAGTCTGAATGACTACACTGATCTTACATGTATTTTTGGCCATTCTAAAAGTAATTATTTTTCTTGGATTTTCAATATGAAAGTTCAGAGAAAGAAGTGGTGAAGAGGTGTGTTGTAGAAACCCAGCTAAGCTTTTCTCAGTATCTACTTAGAACATAAAAATTACTTCTAGCCAAATCTGTAAAGCAGGTAATGTGTCACACATAGTCTTAATCAGTGCAGCAGCTTTCTCTTTTTTCTGGTTCTTCTTGCTGCCCCCCTTATTTCTGCACGTAGCTATGCTCACCCAAGAAGAAACATTTTCTGTTGTTATTGTTTGTTATAAAAAGCCATAGTCAGGGTACTCCAGGCAAATGGATCCAATAGGGTACATATATCCTATTAGCAGACATGGTTATATCTATATATGTACATATACACATATGTGTGTATACACATATATGTGTATGTGTGTGTATATATATACATACACATATATATGAGGGGGCATGTGCAGCCCTCTAAGCCTAAACACATATATGATATATATATTTCCTGATTATACATACATGCACACACACATATTGTGTGTGTATATATAAATATATTTACATATATATCCTATAGACAGTCTCCTTCTCTCTATATATATGTATATATGTCTCTGTATATCTCTGTGTATCCATACCTATCTTTATATATACATCTACCTATCATCCGTCTATCTATCTATAGAGAGACATGTATTATAAGAAATTGGCTCACATGATTTTGGAGGCTGGCAAGTCCGAAATCTGCAGTGTGCACTGCATGCTGGAGACCCAGGAGAGCCAATGTCCAGTTCAAGTGGGAAGGCAGTTTGCTGGAGAATTCTCTCTTGCTCAGGATAGGTTAGCCTTTTTTTCCTACCCAGGCTTCTAGCTGATCAGATGAAGTCCACCCACATTGAGAGGGCCATCTGCTTCACTCAGACTCCACTGATTGAATGTAAGTCTCACCCAAAAACACTGTTAGTTGACCCACAAAATTAACCATCATGGTACAATTCCCAGGCTCTGGGTATTAGGACATGAACATATTTTGGAGACAGAGGGGGATCATTTAGTTTCCTATATGCATGTTCATAACACAGAACAGCAGATAAAAAGGCCTTCCTGTTAAGTAAGCTGCATATGCAGATTTACTTGATTTGCATGATAAGATAACTCCATGTAGCAACAGTTATTTCAAGATTCTAGTTGGTCCTTTTCCTGGAGAAGCTAACATGGGTAAGGGTAGTGGGAGAAATTTCAACTTTGATGCTACAGCTCATCTACAGAGTACAATTGATACTCGTCACCTCCCATCCCTACTCCCCATTTTCTATTCCCCTCACCTTTAGGTAGCATCTAGGCCGACGGAGGTGACCCACCTGTTAGGGTCGCCCAGATCTTCCTCCTTGAGGGGTCGGAGTTACTGGTCACCAGGCTGGTAGGGTGAGGCGGCCTCACATGCCCCTATTCTGTCACCTTCCTTGCTTCTTTGCTGCCACAGAAGACCTACCTCTTCCCAGGGAGATGAACTCACACGTGTCCGATGGGAGCACCTTCCCTTGACCGCTGATCTCTTGGCTCTGGGACTCTGAAGTGGAATGGTGAGAGTCATAGTTGAAAGCTGGTGAGACTCTTGCTGTTATCCCTGATGAGAGCCTCTCCTCTTTGGGAACCAATACCTTTAACCTGATACAGCCTAAAATTGCAGGGAAGAGAAATACAAATCACTTTAGTGGGTCTTTTGAAATGAAAGTAATTAAAGCCCCTGTGTCTGTACTTGGTTTCCCAACTATTGTATTCTACCAAATTTTGGGCACAATATTTTATCCTTATTATTTATTTAGGAAGCATATTGCATCTGGAGGATGGTATCTATCCTTTCTGGGTGTCATCTCACAGCTGAACCTTAAGAGTGCCTCTAAAAGTTGTTCCATCATTCCTATCAGGCTGACAGCTTGTGTGTGAGGTGGCATATGACAGAACACTGGATGCCATGATCATGTGCGCCCTGCTGCACCTCCTGTGCCAGAAAGTGGGCTCTGTGGTTTGGTGCTATGTTATATGGGATGCCATGTCAGTGGACCAAATACCTTGCAGACCCCAACATAGTGGGGCTGGCTGAATCCCTGCAGGGAAGAAAGGCAACCTCATATCTGAATATGTGTCAATTCTAGTCAAGATCAATTGTTGCTCCTTCCAGAGTGAAAGGGGTCAAATTAATCAACTCACAGTCGACTGGCTAATTAGTCTCCTGGAGGTATGATGCCATATAGAAGTACGTAGAGGTTGAATAGGAAGTTTCATTTGGAAGCAGCAAAAACAAGATCAGCTTTGATGAATGGGACCCCATGCTGTTGGGTTTATGCATAACTTGCAATGCTGCCATCATGACTATTCTATTCATGCACTGGGGTAGCCAGTGACAGAAAATGACTGATGTCAGCTGGCTGAGCCTTATTGTCTACTAGCTGTTAGTACTTGTTTCATGGTGACTGCCCACTGGTGAAAATTAATATCTAATACAAAGGTTATCACAATTTGAGCCTCGGTCTTTAAGACTTATGCACATGTCTCTAAACCCAGACCAACTTGTCCTAAATCCTCCAATACTGATGCTTCCAAGTCTCTAATCAATCAGTCAAATCACTTGCAATGACCAGTAAGTCTTTACATTCCTATATATCTTTATGTATCACTTCCCTCCACACAAGGGAGATTCCTAGGCATGCTAGGAGAAGCTTTCTCTTTTGAAAGCGTTTCTCTCATCTCTCTCTCTCTCATGGCCACCACTGCCTGGAGCAATAATGCAGCAGTGGTCTGTTTTTTTGGTTTCCCTCACATACCAAACTCAACCCATCTTTGAGCCAAGTTTGGACTGTTTATTCCTCTATCTACCACCATAAAGTAGCCATGGATATGAGGGAGGAAGAGATACTAGTTGATCAATGGTATAGGGATAGGGAATCCTGGTTGTGGAGTTTAAGTATGCCTTCTTATCTCACTCATGACCATTTATAAAGATATAAATACAAATTCTTCTATATATTTAGGTATTATGCATGTGTGTGAAGACATAAATACAAAAACAAATATAATACATTCCAGGACACTGGACTGATGAACTTTCTATAAAATATGAAGAATATCAGTGGATAACTTGAGCAACCTGTGATCAATGAATAGTACAAACTACATATCTAAATGCAGAAAAACTTATTTATGATTTTATTTTAGTTCTCAAACTGGGGACATACTACTTATATAAACAAGAACAGTTTATGCTGAGGCATTATTACCAAGATAACAATAGATACATGAAGAGATATAAAATGCATTGTCCTTGGGTAATAATTTTACTTAAATCAACAATCCATCAGTCTCTGATATGTGAAAACTATGTAATGAGGAATAGAAAAATCATCTTTTCCATATTTTAAGTTTTTCCCTTAAAAGAGAAATATTGGGTTTTCATATTTTTTCTTCCTATTTACAGAGGGACCAGGCATCTGCAAGAGTGGCATCTAGAGTCATCTAGGCATCTAGAGTCTAACTATATTAGACTCTAGAATTTTCATATGCCATTATTAATTAAAATAATATTATGCATACATTGCTTTAGACTGATATAAGCATATATGTAAAGGACTATGAGTTTTTGTTGTGGAAGTTGTGTGCCATTCTTTCCCTGCTCTTTAAAGCAGGGGCACTTTATATGCCCTTTGGATTTAGTAATTGGTGAATGCAGTCGTGGATAACTTGGAGGAAGTGCATGTCCCATGTGAGACCATTGCACATTTCCAGTACCCAGGCTGATATAATAAGAGAGTCTATTTTGCTGTTCCATATCAGGAAGAAAAACTATAATTATAATCATTTGTAGTCATTATTTAACAATTACAGATGTTACTATTTTTCTCATAAACTCAGAAGGCTCACCAACAGTAATTGGTTTTATAGTAACATAGCCCTTCCTCTTCTGAAATGCATCCTACGCAGCTCCCCAGACTGGTGAGAACATCTCAGCTTTGGACTCTTGTGTCGCCTCCTAGATGAACCATTCCTAAAATCTATGTTTTGAACATGCCATGTTGCCATAATTGTTATTCTTTATTGTGATTCTTAAAATTGTATATCTTCTTCCTTTTAATTTATTGACAGTAGGGAGTTTGTCTTATTCCAGGCTGTATAACATTTTTTCTTAATTAAAGCATGGCATCTAGTACATACTAAAAAAATTGTTTATTAGAATGCAGTTGGAGGAAGATTGAAAAAGAGAGAGAATGAAAATGCGGAGGAAAGGATAGAAAAGGAGAAGAGGAAGGGAGAGGGAGAGAAGAGAGCAAACCTTCAGAATTATGACATAACTTGCTTTCTCTTATTCTAATAAGTATTATAATTCAAATTGGAGTTCAAATTTCAGTTTATTATTTTGACAGCAATATTCTACAATGCTCTCAATAATTTCTATGAAAAATATTTCAGAACATGGAAAAGTATGGAAAGTTCCTTGGATTAGCCTGTAAGGCGAGCATATCCCTGACCCAAAAACCTGACATCAAATCACACCAAGAAGTAAACTGTAGATTAATATAATTTACATATGTGCAGACAAATGCCTTAATAAAGCATTAACATATTTCAACCAATGGTATTCAACTAATAATATACATAAACAAAAACTACTGTATCTAGGAATGTGAGGATTAGTTAATATTTTTAAAAATTATTAAGTTAATTCAGTATATTAATAACTTGATGGAAAATCTTGGTACTTCTTTGGTACCTATACTGTGAAAAAATACTTAGGCCTTACCAATAACAAAAGAGAAAGTAAAGGAAAAAGCATTATTGAGAATGATATGAGGTTTCACCAATGGGGCTATCTGTATTATAAATGTATAATAACAATAGCATTTCATTAAAATGTCAATAATCAAAGTAATATTCAAATTATTAAGATAATTTCATTTACAACTGCAACACAAAGTGTTTAAAAACAAGATAAGTGGGAAATTTACAAAATCTAGACAAATAAATCTAAAATAAAGCAGTGACACCCCATACTCTACTCATCATATTTTTCCAATATTGCATGGTTTCTAATATCCATTTGAAGAGGTGGGCAATATAAAGAGGTACGACATGTTTCAGAGGATAATTCCTTAGAGTCTAGTGATATTTCAAGTGCTCAAAGGCTCAGCGCTCCTCTAGGAACTCGTACTCTGCTACAGATGCACTTAAATTTACAGAAAATGGCTGTGCAGGCCAGCAGTGTTTGATAACACAATATATTAGAAACAAAGCAGGTGACCATCAATACATAATGGTTTAATAAGTGTTGACTTATCCATTGAATAGAAGAGTATAAAATACAGTTGACCTAAGAGTGCCAAACCCCCACAACACAGCTGAAAAATCCCCGTATATAACTTTCAACTCCCAGAAAACCTAACTATATAAAATGGACCAATTAACTTCAGCTGTGGCAAACTGAGGATTGTAAGGTCCAACAGAGGAGAGAGAGCAGGCAGAGGCGAACTGGCTGCTCTTCCGGCCCCTGCCCGCAGGTGCATCAAGCCACAGCTAGGAGGGGGCACTTCCTGGGAGCAAAAGTTCCCTCCTCTTCCTCTGAGTTGCCTGACCCCAGACTTGGCTTCTTTGCTTCTTTCAGCTCCTAGTGTTTCTGCCCGATTCATACGGTGGCCAGTTAGCTCAGTTGCTTAGAACAGGTGCTAATGACTCCAGGGTAGTGAGTTCCACCCCCATGCCAGGGCAACTACTTATATTTTCCCATTTCCATCAACCACATCTCTTGAGGGATCTGCTGTTTAACATTCAATTAGAGATATTGTATATTTACTGGAAAAAAATCCACTTATAAGTGGACCTGCACAATTCAAACTCATGTTGTCTAAGGATCAACTGTATATATATATATATATGTATTTCTTTTCTTTTTTAGTGAGAGAACTCCCAATGCATTGGCATTGAAGTATATTCACACATATCGTTAACTATAGGACGTTGCAAAATATCATGTGATATGATAAATCATATTAAAATTAAACTCCCTCTTTTCTTCTCTCTTTCCATCTCTGTGTGTGTTTTGCATAGAAAAAAAGGAAGCATACATCAACTTCATAATCATGGCTGTTCTGGGGACCTGGGGAAAGATAAGCACAGAATTTTCATATTCTATTCTCTGCTTTTCTGAATTTCTTGCTTTAAGCAATAAACATATACTATTATAATTTAAAATGCTACAAAAAAAGGGTTTAAAACATTTGAGAAGCAAGATCACACAGGACTCAAGATGAAAGCAGCAATTTCATTCTAGGTCCCTTCTGATATGCTGGACCCATGACGTGGTCTCCCTTCCCTGGCCTATACCTGAAGCACTGAGCAGTACGCCTCCCCCTTATCTCCTTTGTTGAAGAGGCATTTTAGGTGTAGGGCTGTGTCTATTTCGAAGCCAATCCGCAGTCCTGAGTAAGTGACCACGTGCTCTATTCCCAGCACAGTGACGGGAAAGCAGCATTATTTCTTTCTGATATTGAAGTATTCAAATCCTATTATATGTACATGGGGATTCTTTAAACACACTTTAGTGAAATTCTGACGGTCAATAAGAATGTGATTTTGTGTAGAATGATAGATTATTAATGTTCAAGGAGAGACAGCAATGATATCACTCTTGCTTTTATATTGAGAAATTTGAGTTTCATGGAGTTTAATAACTTGCGTCAAATCACACGACTTGTTTGTGGAAAAGCTGAGATTCAATATGTAGCACAATTCTCTTCACAGAGTGGTCTCGGAACTCTTTTTCCTCCCTTGGTTATTTTCCCTTTCATAACCCTAAATTGATAGCTGAATTTAAAAATGCGTTTAGCATATGAAACGTGACTCTCTCTTATTGGAAGAAGCTACTAATGCTTTTCTCCCACCAACTGAGTTCAAAGATGCAATATTGCATTATTTTTATTTGAAAAATGGTGAGGAAATTTGTGGGTTCTCATTAAACTCCTTCTGGTATTTTGTGGGAAGGAAAATACCTTCAAAATTATATTTTATAATTTGATATATGTTTTCAGAGAGAACATAATACAAATCGTTTAGCCATGTAGCTGTATTTTTGAAACAACCTAAATATAGAGTCAATGAGCTTAAAACATGAAAATAGATAAGGAAGGAAAGGACTAGTTGGTTGATTTCTTAACTCGTTCAAGTTCTGATATGGAAACACTAGTGGCAGGTGTGTGGAGTGAGGTGGGGCATCTGTACCCAGTACCCAGGGGCTCCTAGGGTAATGGATACAACTCAGAATCAGGGAGGCATGGGGAGGAAGGACACAGCAGTTCAGAGAGAAAGGAGAATCATGTTTCATTTCACTGCAAAGAATTTATAAAATGTCTTTATTTCTTTTCCTTTTAGCTTCCTTTTTTAAGCCCCCCTGTAAAGTCTAAGTGCCTCATCAACCATGGATTCTTCTCCCAGAGAAGGAACCCAAGCTAAGGAGGACAAATGGCAGAGAGGTGATGGTGTGCACTGAGCTACAGTAGATGAAGAAACAGTTTAAATATACTGAAATTATCTAATGTGGCACACTTCCAATTATTATAATTTCTTTGGTTTTTGTTATCAAGGTGATGCTGGCCTCATAGAATGAATTTGGAAGCTTTACTTCCTCTTCAGTTTTTTGAAATAGTTTGAGAAGGATACACATTAACTCTTCTTTAAATGTTTGGTAGAATTCTTCTGTGAAGCTGTTGCTGGACTTTTGTTTCTTGGGAGTTATTTGATTACTGATTCAATTTTGTTACCAATAATTGTTTGGATTTTCTATTTCTTCCTGGTTCAGTCTTGGAAGATTGCATGTTTCTAGGAATTTATCCATTTATTTTATGTTGTCCAGTTTGCCGGATTATAATTTTCCATATGCATTAGAAATTACTGATCACATGGTACCCATGCACTCCTATTACTTTCCTGTTGTCTCCTTTTAATATAATTTTAAATGAAATTCTGACAGATTCTTGCTCTCTCCCTGCCTCAATTTACTTATTCAATAAAATTTATTCATTCACCCAAGAGATATTGAATAATTTGCAATCTGGATGACATATGGTTAAGGCAGAATATAAAACAAGAAATCCAGCATTGGAGTAATTAGCTTAAAATGAAATAAGATTATTTATCAGGGACAGTTCAACATCAGTAAATAATAACTTTCCAAATATTAATAAGGAGGCTCTATGTAGTAAAACACAGATTTAAAAAATTTAAATCTATATAATATGCTGATATGAACTTAAATAAACTATATTATTCAAATATGTTGAGCAGAATATAACTGTCCATGTGTATTCTTCTTGACATAAAAATGCCACTGTAGTAAATCCTGTGATATTATTATTTTACTCATTCCTTTTATGTATTTGAAAATTTACAAACTCATTCTTGTCAGCAATAAAACATAATAGGTATAATGATTGGATTCTTATGAGAGCAATATAGGGCCCACTGTGACTAAGAGGAGATTTTGACAAGTATTTACAAATGCTGCCACATGTCTGTCCATATGACAAATTCATATACCTGAACCAATGTATAAATATTTCATGCATTGGATTGAATTCCAAAAAGATGATCCATGTTTAATAACACACATTCTAGAACTTCAATTACAATTTTAAAATTTAAGCAAGCTCTTCTCAAAATTGCCTACAATGATTGTCCATCTATCACCTATTACCTGTCTATCGTAGCATTTATAATATAATTGGTGAGGTTTAAACTGATCTTTGATTACTTGGCATTTATTGTCTAGAGCAACCAATAACACATGTACACACGTACATACACACACACACACACACACACACACATACACACACACACACACACAACAACAAAAATTCCATGACGTTAGATGCATACTGAGAATCAGTGCCAGGCAAATTTTGGAAAATATACTTAAAACAACACACCCAAATGAACTTCAGGGAATGTAAGCCTTATGAATGCACTTTGTGTGTGTGTGTGTATCTTTTGAACTGTGTGCCACTATCACCATTAATATCAGTAAATTAAATCCTTTATATATTTGATCTCATTTCATCTTCATAGCAACTTCTGTACTATTACGGTATTACACAAAGAAGTATCTGGAGAAACAAGAGGTTGCCCAAAGAGGAAGACCTTTGGAAAAGCCCCTTTATAAAGTGTCTCTGATACCAAAATGATATGCTTGCATTATCATGGGAAATAAATGGAATCATAGTCAATGGTAATAGTGAATAGCAAATAACGTATGGGTTTCCTTTATTAATTCTTGAAACTTTTCTGTACCAAATCAGAAAGCTATGAAAACAATTGACAGTTACTTCAAACAGTTATCTGAAGAATGTAGATCAAATACTTTCCTACAAGTAGTAATAGTGTTACTTCTTATTGTTTTTTAAGTCAGTATTGTTTGCCCATGAGTTTGAATTGAGAGCTTTTCATTTTTTCCCAACCCTAATATCAAATATGTTTCTTGATTTTATCCACGGACAAATATGTTATTTGATCAAAGGCTTATTTCTCACATCCATATTCCATTAAAAATGTGAAAAGGCTCCTCCACATTTGCTAACAGCTAACATGCAGACTCTAAATTCAAGTTTTAGATTCAACTGTATTTTTCAAAAACAAGCAAATAGAAATATTTATAAAAGTAAATATTTATAAAAGTAAATATAATGTTTTGATTAATAAATATAGACCAATATATTTGAAAATTAGATGAAATCAAATTGACAATTCTCTAGTAAAAGATAAATAACTGAAAATGATCACAGAAATATTGATAATGGAATAGATGGACCAAATGGTTTTTCAGGAGAGTTTCATCAAAATTTTAAGAAAGAGATAATGGGTAACTGGTACATTTATTCTCCACTATGTAACTTATACTCCAGAGAACAGGATCAAAAAATTTGGAAACCTCTAATGTATGGGTCAATATAGCCTCAATGTTATACCTAGCTAAGGATAGCACAAGGAATGGAATCATTTATTTCTTTTATAAATATAGATACATAGAGACAATTGAACACCAACATAGGTAAAATAATTACAAAGTGAATCTGGGGTACTAGAAATGCTCTAGCTCTTTATCTCTTTAATATGGATCATATTACATGGATATATACATAGGTTAAAAATCTCCAATTATTTAAGATTTGTGCAATTTATGTATGCAATATTGAAACTCAATAGAAAGGTTTTCAAGTGTTAGTATGGATGGGGCGAGTTATATACACCTTTGTTTATGCAACCACTTAATTTTAAAAACTTTCACAATGTTTTAATTTACATGATCTCATTTTAAATGTTTCATGGGATTCCAAAAGGGTTTGTTTTTATCCTATCCCCTCACTTGTTCCCATAAAAACCCATTTAACCTTTGCTCACAGGCATCAAATAATCTAAATATACAATCCTAAATGCAGATGTTGAATGGCTGAATGAAAAAATCAAAAGGATGAAAGATGTTTCTTTACCTTGCATAAGTGGCATTTTTGTCTTTCCCAAACTTTATTTTCCTTTAGCATTCCCAGTGTTTTGTTGGCTGTATGGCATGACAGGCTTCCAATGCACTTAAAAGGCTCAGAGGAGCCATCCAATGTATATTAATCTACTGTGAAAATAAATAACTTGAGTGCCCGCTCTCCTGTAGTCACAGCCATTAATGCTGGTGGCTGGTATTGGTGGCATGATCTGTGTGTTCCCAACAGAAAAGCCTGTGATGGAAATGCTCCCTAAATATTTTAACAATTTTTTTTCCCCTTCTGGTCTTGTGTGCAGGATACATTTGATATCAGTTACTTTCTCTGCAGTGTAAATCTTATCTTCATTCCTCACTTGATAAAGGAGAACCATCACAAAACAACAAATAATAGCTCTTCTTGATTTCGGCAGTAGGACTCTGGGAAGGATCTGGTGTTACTAAAGAGGAAATCTTCAGGGTTGGAATGCACCAAATAAAATGTAGCCAAGCAGCCAAAAAGAAAAAGAAAAAAAGGAAAGAAAGAAAAGCTCAGCTTTCCAGCATTACATCTCTTATGATACATTTTCTGAAAGCCACCCAAGTATAACTATTTATTTTAACTAAAGTAATCGAGATTAATGTCAGCAGTTATGACACACACTGTTTGCTAAAGAACACATAGAGCAATTGCTCAGGGCAAGCTTCATTAAGAAATCAGATAAAATTAGTAAAACTGATTATATTTCAAAACTCAGCAGCAGCTAAAACTGCCATTCAGGAGCTTCCAATTAACACAATTGGTCTTGTTCACAATCAGCTATTGTAATCTCATTAGCTTATTATATTTTAATCATTGTGATAACAGCACAGCAAAATTTATTTTAGTTTGCATGGGTGGAGACTGGCCAAATTGGGTGTGTAGCCTAGCTCTGTATGAGACACACTAAGGCTTTTTGGAATTTGGCATCTTTCCCACTTTTGGGGGGCAATTATCCTGATCAAGTGTCAAATGCACATAGATTCCCCCTACCCTAACAGTGAGAGGGCATTATGGAGCCAGACATCTAATTTGGCATCCACTGATGGGAAGATTAATTATATAACTGATAATGTGACTCACATCATTTTGCAATGGCATTTGGAGAATTGACAGTTTATATAAGACAGAGAGAAAGAAGGAGATTGAGAGAAAAAGAAAAGAGGACACCAAATTCCCTGAGTGCCCTTTGTTTTACTACCTTGTTTTATAAATATGTTTCAAAGATACTAGTCATTGCAAAACCACAAAATCTTTTTGTCCTTTAGGTAGGAGCAGACTGCACATATCTAAAAATACTCGTGTTTCATTGACAGCAAGTATTGCCTGCTGCAATGAGATTATGTTCTATTGATGGGAACTGGGGTGTAACAGCCATCCACAGAAAGCAATAGGTTGCCCTGTTTCTGGCTGAAAATGCTGTGTGTTTTATGAACTGCCTCTATCTTGCACACCAGGGATGTGTCTGTAGCTAAGGCCATAATAGGATTTTCCTAAGTGATACAAAAATACAAATATTTTGACCAACCAGCTTGCAGAGGTTGCTTATTTTCCAGGAAGCTTTAAGACTGCATTTTGCCACCATCTCTTAAGAATATTTTTGATTTCATTTTTCCATTATGACTGATTTCTGTGAAGGCATCAGTGATCAGTAATTGAGTTCTGCAAAAAGGGAAACAACAGAGGCAATGCGCCAACATACGTGCAAACCCTTGTTCTTGGCAGGACCCTGTGCAACTGGAAAGAGATGAACAGGTAAACAGCAGAGACGTGTGCACTGGGAAATTCAGAACTCCACTCGTCTCAGAAACCTACTTTGTTCTTTTGGAGTAGGTGACACTATTCTATCTTTAAAGAACAGCTACTCAGCTCCTGATATTTTAATGACCATAAATAAATAAATGAGGAAAAGTGCCCTTATAAGTCCCAGGAGAGAAAGTTAAATGAAAATGGAAGATGGAGCCCTTCTGTGACTATCACATTACCATACCTAAGCACTAAAAAGGTGAACGTTCATCATTATTAAAATCATTCAATTTGTGTCTTTAATTATAACTTTTGGGGGCATGAATGGCTCCAGAGAAATTAGTCTTCTATTTGCTCTATGGAAGAATTTAATAACTAATACATTATGTTAACTGATTTTTAAAAAATCCATTTAATTTTTCCCTGAATTCTATTTTAGGGTGATGAGTTTTGATATAACAGAAATTCTTGTCCAGCATCTCCTGCTTAGACAGTGACAAATTTTAGTTTCTTAAACCACAAGGTCCTGGGCTTTCTATATTTATAATTTAACTTATAAATTATTTGTCAGTTGTTCATCATGTAAGCTGTGGATTATCTAGCCATATATTAATCGGCTGCAGCCTCAGATTCCCTTCATGAAAATCCACACACTGTTTGATGGTCCCAGGTTGCCTGCAAGTCACTGTCTTCATTTCTAATGGTGACACTTGCAGATTGAGAGCATCTCAGGTTGTGAACTCAATACATCTTCTCTTCTGGTGTCTACAACTGATACCCATGTGGAATGGGGTCCAATTGGGTTGAAAGACAAGAAGAACTTCCTATAATCCATCACATCTTTTCTTATGACAATCACATTGAATGTTGATGTGCCCACTTACAAACCACTTTAAATACATGAGGGAATTTTAAATACATGAGGGATTTCTTATACCAAATTCAAACAGGGAAAGCAGGATTTTAAGACTCAGCATCTTACTTTATGTAATTTCAGATAAAGATGTTTTTTATAGGCTGATTATAAATGTATATGTCCACACAAATATGTATGTTCTTGTTAAAGAAAGAATATTGTCCCAACTCTTAATGAAAAATTGAACAGGTGTCTTCCATGATACCTGTTCAAGAATGGTTCAGCAGACTTTATTCAAGGGTGGGGGGCATCATGTTGGATGTAGGGAACACTGCAATGGGATTTTTGCAGTGAAACAGAAAGGTTGGACTCAACTCCAACTCCAGTAAGGGCGAGTGGGGATTTATAATGAAGGAGTAGAGTCAGACTGGGTGGGTGAAAAACTCCTAACTGGAGGCAGCAGGGTTACAGGAGATTCCTGGTAGAGGTACTCAGCAGCATTCTCGCTGAGGGCAAGCCAGAGGGATAAGATATCAAGGGGCTGGGATTTGCCCTAAACTTGGCAGAGGCAGAAGCCACTCTCTTCGACACACACTTATATTTATCTACATATATATTTTTATATTTCTATATATGAATTTTGATTCATATAAATATATCTGTATATTTATATCTCCACTTAGAGAAAGTTAAATATATGTAACTTTCTATACTTACACACACACACACACACACACACACACACACACACACACATACACATTATTTGGCAAAGATTTACCAAATACAAAACACTAAGTTTTGAATATTTAGCATGAAAACTATCATTACTACCATCAACTACCATGTGTTCAATGCTTATTATGGGTTAAATCTGTTCACTTCAACAAGTATTTTTTGTTTCTGAGCATTATGTTTGGTGCATGATATCAAAGACTATAAAAATGTCACAAGCAGAAAATTTCTGTTAATGTGACAGAAACACTTTTCAGTGGATCTGGTTGTTCTTGTTCATGTTCCTTCAGATAACTTTCTTTAGATGAAACCTCACTTGGGTGGACAATTTTAAAACAGAAAAAGACAAAGTTTCCATGTTTTTGGTGGAGCTGGAGTCAGAATCCCATTTCCTTTTCTTGCTTGTTGTTATCAGTTATGAAACTTTAATGACATGAGTATTCAATGTGAGTTTGAAAATCATACCATCAACTTAATGAAGCTACAGCATGCTGTCGGTAAGCAGGAGAAGAAGGCATCCGGTCCAAACACAGGATTCAGCGGATGCTATGAGGAGATGACGGAATAGGAGCACGAGTGGGAGGTGACCAGTGAACAGTGAGGCTACTGAAGACCAGGGGAACACTATGAATAAAGGCATGGAGGCATGAGACGACACATGTGAGCAGGAAAGGGAAACTAGCAAGAAAGTATCAGAGTGACAGGAAGTGGCAAAAGAGGAAGGAGAGAAAGGTAACTTTGGGATCAGGGATGGTGCCAAACACAACTCTAAATAAGTGAGTGTTAGCAGATAGGCAATGGGGCTGCAAGGAATATTTTTAGGCAGGGACATGGCATGATTGGATCTGTATAATTGGTAGGTAGATCTGTCTATAACTGGACAATTAATTTTATAAAGCAAGACAAGAAGTAGGTGAAATTTAAGACTTAATGAGTTTTAATAACACACCCAGGTCATACAGCTAAAAAAGGTGGTGGCAATCGAAAAGCAAAAACATACTCGGAAACTTTTAGGAGGTGATATAAACAAAACGGTCATACAGTTAGCCAGTGTTCGATGTCTAGGAGGATAGTGAATAACAGATTTGTTGTAGTAAGAAGGGATATAGGGTAGAGATGTTGAGTAAGTGGTAAATATATTGAATTAGAGGAATTACATACGCTGGCTATATTGTCTGGAGTTTAAGGGACGCATGGGAATGGAGAGAAGAGATTAAAAAGTCATCAGTATACGAAATACACTTAGAAATAAAATCATGAATGTAGCTGGTCCTAGTAAAATCTACAACAGGAAGAGTAGAGATCCAGGTGGTTTCCAGGAAGGAGGCAGATGACGGAACAAAACAAGGACGTAGCAGATGAGAACTGACACTGAAGCCAAAGAAAATGAGTCTTCAAAAATATTGCACTTAACCATTTACAGTTTCCAAGATGTTCCTTAGGGTGCGCACTGTGCTCTACTGGCTGCTTCTGCCCAAGGGTTTCTCGCCATAAAACACGTTGGCACTTCCTCGGATTTTTCTAAGGAGGATTTCTCCAAGTCAAACTCAATTCTGTATCTGAGGCTACAGTTATTGTCCTTTAAATCCAAATCTTCTAATCTAACCACAAGAGCCAATACTTGAATCTCTGGGCCAGTCTGGGATTGACTTCAGTTTACTACAATAGGTCTTCATCTATGGCAAGGTGCCTCCGTTTGGACTAGGAGTTCTAATCCTCTCTTCAGATACCTTTCTCTCTCACCCTCTCTCCTCTTCCTGAACCTACGTGACAGTGGCATAATGGAATATATACAAATGCATCAACTGAGCTGATGGGATTTTCATGGTTACTGATTAGGAAAATTGCAGTGTATAGTTTGCACAAAGACATTATATGTGTTTTACCTTATTTATCCTAAACTTCTTTTATTTAGGTTGAACCATATAAAATTGCCATTCTGGCAGGTCAAAGGGTTGAATATTTATACGGTTAGCAACTTCATATTTTTTAACCTCTTTTATATTTCTAACATGTTTTTCCTTCTTAGTCTTTGGAAATAATATGCAAAGAAGACAAAGAACAAACTAGCAACACACTTTTGGTCTGTAAATAATTTTGAATGTGCTGTTGATCACAAATCATAAAGTGTTCAAGGCTTAAATTTATGCTTCTTCATATAAACCATAGATTAAAGTCCCTAAAGTATTTGCCATTAAGCCACTCCTGCTGGGCTTAGAGACGGAGGAGAGTCAGCAAGCCTCTCCAAGTCTGGACATCCAGAAACAGCTCATTTGTTTATTCATTCAATTAAAAAACAATTATTCTTTTGTTCATTAAATGAGCATTTATCTAGTAGCCACCATGTGCCATTTAGTAGTGTCTGGTTCACAGGATTGCAGGGTTTAATCTCAGCATCTGAAGGCTTTTTATCATGCAGATCATTACTACCAGATCATTTCTGATAGTCCAGCCACTGGTTACAGAAGTGTTATAATCTTTGTAAACAAGCCCTGGAAGTTCCTTTAGGTTCAACCTTGCTGTGCATGCATGAACCACGTGAGAGGAATCCAGTCTGTGCTCAATCCCACTTTCCACTGAACTGATGGCCCCAGCCAACCGTGGCACCACCTTCCCACTACTGTTCTCCCAGTACTTGACATCAGGTCTCCTTTTACCACTGTCATGTTTTACATGGGCTTTCTCAATCTTGTGTCAATATTGGCATTTGAGGCTTGGTAATCGCTGTGCGGGCTGCCCTTGTGTGGGTAAAATTCCAATATTCCCAGCATCTCTTGCCTGGCTTTCATGGTGATTACATGGGTGAGGGAGGCCTCTCTGCATTGCAGAGGTTGGGTAGAGCTCTCTCATCTTCTGCAGCCAGGTCTGGAGAGACATGGGAGGACTGCTTGTAAGAAATCAACGGGTTTCTCCCACTCTTTGATTGCTTTCTGTTTCAAAGGTATTTTGCCCTGGGATATTCCTCCCAGAGTTACACCTTGCTTTGTGGGGCAACCAATGGCATCTCTAGCTTCTACCAACTGAATACCAGGAACCCAAACCCACACCCCCAGTTGTGACCATTGAAAATGTCCCCATTGTCAAATGTATCCTGGGGGAGAGGGAGGAATCACCTTCAGTTAAGAACACGGCTACAGACCTAACAACAGCAGTGTGTCTCCTAAAACATGATTCGAGGGTTCTCCTCCACTTACATGGCCTGAAGCTGCTGTAGGTAAATACCTCTTCTCATTCAATTTCATTTTCATCCGTTTACCTCTCAGCAGAGCATTCACCACCTCTAGTCCAGGAGGCTACAAGCAGGACTGGTGCATCCTTTTACAACACAGATCCCAAATGCTTATGAAATTTTTTAAAAAATACAGCTTTATTGGAAGCCAGCGGAAAAAGTTCTTCTCGCCTGAATCAAATCACATAACGTGGCTGTATTATTAGTGCTAGTATAGGCTGACCTTCAACTCCTCATGAGGGAATCAAGATGCTCTAATGTGCCCTGCGTCCGCACTGTCATTATCATCTTCAAGCATGATGAGATGGTTTCTGTGACTTCAGATGATTAAGATCCCTTTGTTTTTTCCATTCTTTGTTAAAAAAATCTAAGGTGTATAAATGCTAAACTCTCAAAATACAAAGCAGTTTAATGCAATAATTTTTTTGGGCAGGCTGGGCCAAAATTCTGTTTCAAAAATCAACCTCTGTGTGGCTTCCTAGGGGTAACCAGACGCCCCCGCATGAGCTGTGATCTGCAGGAGAAAGTTGAGGGAGTGAAGGACAAGCCTTGGTTGCCCTTCCTTCTGTCTCTCATGGCTAAAACTCTGTGAGTCTTTTTTCCTAAGGAAAACAAAATCAATCTGGAGTCTTCAAAAAATCTTGGCATGCAAAATAATGCAACAGAACCCCAATTTTGGGACTGCTGTGATTGCATTCCCTAGTTAAGCACCCTAGATATCAATACTTAATGGTATTCTCTAAGCTCAGCCAGTGATGAAAATAGGCTTGTTATCTATCAAAGCACATTTTCATTTCTGACAAGGAAAAAACAGCACAGGGAATCAGGAAGGCTGAAATGCAAGCCTAAAAGAAAACTCATATAACATCTGGTGTCCTTTATCCCCTGTTGGCCCTTCATAGTGTGATATGATGAGCCTGTTCTGATTTAGGACCTGATGATTCGGTTTGAAAAAACAGGAGGAGGGGGATAGAGGCAGCCAGACTGACAGCAAATTGGGCTACAAAAATCTGCTCAAATAATTGGAAACATGACAGATTTTTCCTAACTGATGCCAGTGGCATCTTAGTTTATCCATCTCTCTCAGTTGAATTTGTAAAGTGCATTATCTTATCGGTTTTAAAGTTTCCATCTCCCTTATTTGCAGGGGGAAATGTGAGCAAATCAGTCATGATGGATTGCCTAATTTTCTGGGCTGAATAAACCAGTTTTATGAGATTGTTGATTCCTAGGTTATTAGTTAACAGAAGCACTGATCAATTTTTAACCTAAACAATGCTTGTCAAAATATTGCATTTAAACTGTTTCCTTATTGCTACCATAGTATTGGTAATGAATATGCTAATTAAAGAAGGGAGAAAGGATTTCATGTTGGAGTTTTTCTTTGTTTTTTCCTATTTTCAATCCAAATGCTAAAATTGACCTGAACCACTCTATGAGAAATCATCTTTGATCAAAAAGCCAGAGGAAGAAGCAGGGAAAGATCGTTTCCTACCTAGAACATACAGGTCCCATTTAATCCATTGCAAATTTCTTAGTGCTTCATTTACAAGAGCTGGAAAATAAGGAGAACCAAATATTATAGAGCCATATTTTTTTAATTAAACAATCATTTAAGGTGCATTGGCTGTGGCAGTACATGTGGTAATTAACAAAGAGAAGAGTTTTTATTTGTTAATCAACTGGTTTCATGGATATTCCAAATTTGAATGCTCTAATAAAAGTACTTTTTCCCTAAACTTCTTTAAAATATAAAAAAAAGCCTTCCATATTTATTCATCCAAAAACTATGTGTCCAGATGAGAATCCCAAAAAGAAAAATGGCATCACCTTTACCATTTTTTTCCTCAAATTTGAAGTTCAACCATAAGAATTAAAGTTTCTTTTTGTTTTGTTATCTTAAAGCAAAGAGTCACCATACCATGCCACAGTGGCTCAGGAATAATGAACATCAATTCAGGCATCATTTTTTGACAGAAAAAATGTTCCCATTCTCTCTTTTTCTACTTAGGCTTTTTTTTTTTCTTCTAGCCTTTTCCAAGGGTTGCATCTTAGTGAATATATACTCTCCCCAGTCAGATTCACGAGCGAAGAAAGTAGTTCCTTTATAAAAGGAAAGAAGGGAGTTAAAAACTTTTATGCAAGTTGACTTTACTGTGAAATGTTATCTTTTGTTAGTTCAAAGGTTTCCAAAGATATAAATTCTTCAGAACTGCCCTGAGGTGCTGGGGATGTAAATTGAATACTTTACAATTTGTAGACTGTTCCTGCAGTAATGTGTATCTCCTCTGTGAGTGAGTGTTTGGGGATTTTTCAATTACTGGAGTCTGAAAACTCAGATTCTTTAGGGCAGAAAAAAGATTCTTCTCAAAGTTGAGTCACTGATGTTCAAATTAGCTGCCAAAAGCACTGTAATGATCTGTGTTCCAGATTCTCTAAACAGGGAAAAATGGCCCATTTTTGTCAGGGGGAAAATAACCTCCTCTAACCGCATCCATGAATAACTGGGATGGGTTATGTGATAGGCTAAAAGTGAAATAAATTGTTGATATGTGCTGTACACAATACACCAATGTTATTTCTAAAAGACTCAAATGACCTTCTTTATAGTTTTTGAAGTGATAGCTTAAGTAGACCTTTAGGCTTACTGTTAACAGCTTTTTACAAAATAATGAATGAAAAAGTGATAAATGGTATATGTGCATTTGAAACTAGGAATACTTCAAAATTATATACAAGGCATAGCTAGCTCAAAATAGTGGGGTAACTGAAAGTTATAATTTCCAAATTTCCATCTTATTCTCCCAAACTTTTCTTATTCTGTCTCTTCTTCCCACCCCAAATTAATAGAATTGACTGCCCTTAAGTTTCAATCGTTTCCTATAAAAGAGCTGCTGAGCATTAGTGAAACACAATATCAAAAAGTTAGCATGAAAGGAAAGTCATGAAAAATGACCAAAAAGACAGCTTCCCACTGTACCTTCCAGCCCTCTTGATCGGAATGCATTGTGAGCAATAGCAACCTGAATTAGAGTAACATCTGAGGAGAGATTCTCAAATCAGGCTAAAAAGTGTTATGAAGTAGTCATGCTTTTCTTTTCTTTTCTTTTTTCTAAATAGAGAATATATTTCAATTAATATATCTGAAAGGAATTATTATTATGCATTTTAAATTCAAATAGATGGTTCCTATTGTTAAAAAAGCTTGCTCTTCTAAGTAGGTCATCTGTTCTCTTTGTGTTGTCATTTTCCTGCATGCATTATGTCCTTTATAAATGCAAACTGATTTTCAAAGAAAAAAGCCACAAATAAAGCATTCTTTAACTGTCCGAGTTAGACCTCTGCTCATGTCAGATGTTCAGGAACACAATCATATTGGGCAGATCAAGTTTTAGTCTTCCAGAGAGGAAGAGAGAATTTTCTTACAGCTTTATTAACACACCCACAACCTGACAGAATTTACTGAAGATTTTCTGAACTTGCATTTTTTTAGGAGAAAAAAATTGAAGGTTAAATATTAAAAAAGGTAAGACTAAGCTGCAATTAGGTGTACACTTGAATACTTATTAAATCAAGAAGGTGCATTAACACCTTTCTATTTCTAGTTAATAAACATTTATTGAGAAACTACTATGCTCCAGGAAACAAAATTCATGCAACAGATACAAACCTAAAAATTCATCTTGGAATGCTTTCAGTCCAAGAACCTTACTACGAATAAAATATGCAAAGTTGGACTAAGAAACAAATGAAGGAAAGGATGCTGAGAAAATGAACAAATATCCAGTCTCGGGACCTTGGGAAAGGTTTCCAAGGAGGAATATATTAGTTGAGTGATGATGAGGGAGGATGGGAACGAAGGGCACAGGCTGTAAGGTCCCTAGGACAGAAAGGCCTGCACGAACAAGGGCAGGAAGTGGTGAAATTCATTGTATCTGCCGGGAATGCTACATTCCAGCCAAGCACAGGACAGACAACTTGAGTTGGTAGAGTAAGTAAGGTTGCTGGAATAGACGAGCCATCCTCTCGAGACTGGCCTAAGCCGTACTAATGTATGAATGTTTTATGTCATACTAACATATTTTCAATTTGTATTCCTTACATAATCACTGCCTCAGTAAGTTTCACTTATACACATTAGTCATAAAAGTGAAGTTCTGGAGTGATCCGGGGGTCATGATTTGAGACATCACCTTTCTATACTAAATGAGTAGACGGCATTGATTTACTTTAAATTAGGCCCTCTTGTCATTTTTCAACAATCGTTTTGGCATTTTAGGGGACAAATTTTTGCAAAGCTGATTTAATGAATATCAGCTTGCCAGAGCCTATTTGTTGAATAAATGATAAACCAAATGACCAGTTCACCAAAAAGCAATTCATCCTTTTCCCTGAGAGAATAATTTTGTCAAACATTGTGCCATACATTTCCAAATATTTTCAATGAAGATGAAATCAACCCCTAACTCAGCTTTCCACAAACTGATGACTGCCCTTGCACTGTTCACCATGTAACAACTTATTCACTATGTAAGAACTTGTTCACCATGTAAGAACTTGTTCATTATGCTTCAGAAGATTGGAGACTGTTGAGAATTAGGCTTGGGGTTGATTAATGATTGTGCATTGAGTCCCCTACACAGAATTTTATTGTTGTTAACAACCATTTGATCAATAAATATGAGAGATGCCCTCTCAAAAAAAAAGTATTGAAATAAATGAAATGAAAATTGAAATGAAATGAAATTAAAATAAATAAATGAAAATTGAAAAATGTGGCTCAATTTGTCAAACTTTCTTTGGGCAAAATTATTTAAACATAGATGCATTTCTCATATTGACGAATAGTCACATGCACTTAACACTTGGTCTATTACAAGATTTTGGCCTAATATTTCATTATAACTTACCAGTTCTGGTTAAGTAAATATCTAATTATGCAAAGTTCAAAGAACAAAATACAGCAGAAATGGCAGGTGCTCTACCACACAAGTGGGACTAAAATCTTAAAAAATATTAGGTTTTTGTGGGTTTGGAAACTTCTAACACAAAATTATGCTATCAGGCTTTTAATTGATTAACGTTCCTTAAAATAAGTTTTTATAATCTAACTCTGATCCCTTACATCTGTGCATCTACACTTAGTAATTATTTTTCAAGAAATACATGTTTATATCATTTTAATGTGACTACATTATTTAGACACATTACTGAACCATTAGTTCCCTTACTCTGTGCTCTTAAAACATCTTAATAATATATTTTCTATGCCAAAGGTAGATGATTTCTTTTTTCTCCAAGTAATGTTAATTTTTTACAATCACAGAACAACTTCCATACCCCAAGATTTGGTCTTAAACGAGTGGACCTTTCTGGTTTTGCTGTGAAAACCTCCTGCCATGCAGCGCCAGGCTGTGTTAGCTCTGGGCGGGTGATAACAGAAGTGCTGGATGCCTGTGCTTCCAGGCCGTGCCAACCTCTTTCTCCCGGCTGGCTCCCCGACTTCAAGAATGACACAAGCAGCGGCGCGCTGGTGTTTGCTGGCAAGGGTCCCGCTCCTTAGCTTCTGTCCCTGCTCACGTCCACTCCCACCGCCCCTTTTTCAGTTGTAACCAGCAGACCGAGGTTCACGCAAGCTCTTTAGCACCAGGACCGCGCAGCCCAAGGGGTTCTCGCGTCCTCTCAGTCCTGCGAGGGACAGAGAGGACGGTGATGGGAGACAGGAGCCTGAATGCCACCAGGGTGTTCAAGGCCAGAGGCTCAGGCCGCTGTCCGCTGGTGGGGGCGTTACACCTGCTGTTTCTCGGCTTCCCCCACCCCCACCCTGAACCAGGCATCCCTGCCTTCCGGTGAAGCCAGCGATGGGAAATGACAGAGAAAGAGCTCATCTATCTGTGAGGAAAGAAGCCACGTTGATGGGTCCCCAGTGGACGTAATTGTGCTCATTACTGCCCATTTACATTTCATCACTCGATTATCACAAATGCCTCATTACTGTTGAAAAGGCCTCGCTGGTGAACTACTTGCTAACTATTCATTCCTCAGCTCTGATGTCACCAGACAGGCTGATTGGGAAAGGAGGGAAGGCAAGGAGCCGAGGGGGGCGAAGGTGAAAAAGGTCTTCTATCAGATTTGATTAAAGGCCGTGATTTAAATCGATATTTAATAAAGTGGCTGCTACTGCCTAACACGGGCAATTCCCCCATGCGGTCAGAATGGTGATTAGGAGCCCTCACTGCTTGCTGCATAACTCGATTGGGTTTTGTGCACTGGTCTGGCACCTGTGTCCCTTAGCACTGAGCCTCCAAGGTAATAGGTTTATGAGCCGATGAACAGAGCTGATAGGTTCTAAATGGATTAACTAGGTGTCTGCAGCCTGGTGATGAATACACCAGGAAAAAAAAGTCTGCATAAGCAGGCAAGTGATAGGGAGTGTTGACAGACATTGTGTGTGTCAGGAGCCCCACAGGGTAAACACTGGCTCCGTGCCTGTCATTCAAGGGCTCTCACAGAGTAATGGGTGAAGATACCAGGCTGGGCTGCTTTAACGAGCCTGCAGGTGCCAGAGAACAGAGGCCTGCTGCTGAGAAAGGTTTCCAGGAGGCTTGGCTGGCCCAGCTATAACTAGCATAAGCATAAGCTTCCAAATGAATACTTTGTTCTGTCCCAGCAATGACAAATAGAAACTCTGGGCTAATAATGCTAATTCATGGTAGCTGCCGGGACCATGGTGTTAAGAAAGATTCTGAGATTTTACCTGAATTTAGCAAAAAAAAAACCCCAATAATTAAATAGCATTGTCTGCTATAGACACCCATGGAGGAGTGAGGTTTGATTTCCACATAGCTGTCATGTCTTTATTTTGTTCTACAATGTCCTTAAATGCCTGAAATAGCTAATTTGTATGTCTCACAGCTCCAACATAATAAAGCAAATACTTATGCATGTAAATAGTTGAAAGGGATTCACATTAAAACCAATTTAATGATTCTTATCAGGTGCTCATAAACAAGAGTATGATATAGGGTTTTATAATGAACTTCCAGTATTAAATTGTTTCAAGCAAGAACAAAAGATATATACATTTTTTTTTAGTAGGGTAAAGCTAATATAAATGTGGAGTCAGTTACATTGGGACTTTTTCCACCAGTATTACCAAGCTATTAAGTGGAGAAACAATGTCATTCATGCAAAGGAAGGGGAACACTGACTTAAAGATATGTTTCTAACACAAAAAAACTGTGTGCATTGAGAATGTAATCATGAATGATTCAGCAGATTTAGTCAGAGTGCATATTGATACAAAGAGCAGTGAATATCATGGCCTTTGAGAGTTATTATGGGAACAGTCCTGAAAATATAAGCATTAAAAAGAGAGAAACTATCATTTGATGAAACTGCTAGCCATATAATGTGGTAAAATCTAGGAAAAATTTCTGAGAAATCTATTCAAAATTTGGCCCCAGTGTCATCTGAAAAGAAGAATTTGATTTTTTAAAAAAACAGAATACATAATTAAGATATGGCTTCCTGGATTTGGGGGAATCTCAGGTCCAATGCACTCTCAGAGGGAGACATTGTTAATGCTTCTTCTGATTTCTGAGTTCCATCAATTGCAATCTTGGTCATGCTTTTTTTTTGTGATTTCTATTTGTCATGATCACTAAAATACAAAATGGGTGAGGCTGTAGTAGCAGGCAGATATAAACCTCTGTGTTTTCTGTATCCACGCAAGAGAAGCTAAAAAATAAGTAGAATGTCCTCATGACCTAAGCATTCAGAAGTAACCAAGAATACTCACGAAGAATCTCAGTAGCCAATCTGAGATTAGGTGCTATGTGGGGAGGGGTCCCCAGTCCAATGGAGGGTGAACACAGTTGATCTAAAATGGCCTTAGCTCACTGGGCTGGCATTCTCTGGGATCCCTCACAGCTAACAAGTCAGAGTCCCCTTCCAGGAAACACATCTCACACTGAACAGAAATTACTGGAAAGAAAACTGGAAAAGGACAGGTCAAAGACAAGAGAAATAAAAGAAAAAGAAGAATCAAATAAAATTGTGCAAGTGTGTTAGTTAGTAGGGTGATAGCAGACTAAGAAGATCTCAGAAACTAAGGTATCATATTTTTTAAACATTTATGAGAAAAACAAAAGAGAGTTCTAAACCTATTCCAAAACTTTCCTAGAAGTCAGGGAAGCTATCTTATAGTAAGTCCCCTGAAAAGTTAGGAAAATTAATTTCCCATAAAAATGAGCAACATAAAATAATTAATAAGAACCTGTATAATATTATCTTAAGCCAAAAGAGATTAAATAGATTCATACTCCTATAGACAATGAATGTCTTTCAGATAGACGTCTGTAAGAAAAAAGAATTACCGAATATTCCCCCAAATAGAAAAAACCACCTAGAAACTAAAAAATCCTTTAGAAAGTGATACAAGATATGAAACAATAGTACAAATAAGAATAATTTAAAAATCTCAGAAATGAGGTGACAGAACTCCAGAAAAAGTTAGAAGTAAATGTCATTTCAGAAAATGCTAGAGAGCACACAGTGAACACAATAGCTAACTCCTTAAAATTTATAGAAAATGAAAGTAGAGAAATATAAAAACAAAGAGGAAAGGACATTAAAAAGCCTGGAGAGAAACGAGGTACTCAGGATCCCAACACATAGATAATGGGAGTCCCTAAAAGAAGAAAAGTAAAATCAAGAAACTGAATAATAATAAAACCACAAGTCTAGAAAACTTTTCTGAACAGAGCAAAATTCAAAACTGTGCATTGAAAAGGCATAATGCCTTGGGAAAACAAATCTAGAATTACCAAGACTGACACATATTCTAGTAAAATTACTGGATTTGTAAAACCACAGAGCATTAAAGAATAATAAAATCATTTGGTGTACAGTAACTTACATGATATAGAAAATCAGATTGGCACTAGACTTTCTAACAGCATTGGGTTATGCCAGAAGAAAAAAGAATATCAATTATAAGATAGTCAAGAAAAGAAAGTGTGAATGAAAGATTTAATATCTAGGCAAATTGACTTTTACATATAAAGACCACAGATAAATTGACATTGCATGAAACTCAAATAATATTGCTCCCATGAGCTATTCTTTTAGAATCAATTAGAAAATAAGCTTCAGACAACCAAAATGAATGCAGAGACATCAACATAAAAATTAGTTATAAATATTAAATATGTTTATCTATAAAATTGAGAATTATAAGTAGAGGTTATAGTAAGTGAGAGTTATATGAATATATAATGTAACTAAGTAATATGGAGAGGATGGGAGGATTGCATGATGGGAAGATTGTATGTAAAATTTTTTAAAAACTTTTAAATTATATTATTGGAGGATTATATGCAAATTTTTAAAAAACTTTAATTATATTATTATATCATATATCATAAAATGTCATATTATCATATAATATAATATTTGCATCTTATTTTGAAAACATTTTATGCAGTAATATATTTCTATCATCTCTAGCACTTTAAGAATCAGTATGATGGGAGTACAAGTAGCTACAACTATATGGTAAAAGAGGTTAAATAAACATGCAATAGTCCTGAATTTTAAGTGAAAACACTGCTAAGAAAGACATGATATGTTTTATCTTAAAAACAGGGAAGAAATTTATAATTCAGAATTCTAAGTGGATATATATGTGTACATTTGTGCATATATATTTTCAAATTCAAACTTAAATTCAGAATTTTAAGGTGTTTCCATCACTGAAAAAGACTAGAAAGAATGACCAGCCAACCCCTGATCAATGAACATCACATCTATGAAGACCATTTCTCAAGGACTTCTTGGAGAAATGACTGACTGACTGCATGTCTAGAGCAGGAAATGTGCAAGTCAAGGGTCCTGGGACATATTACCATTCCAGATAATGAGAAAATCTTCAGAGATTATGAAAAGGATGTGGGAAGGATCCCATCAATAGAACATAATCTTGTCCTACTTGGGAAGGATCTTACTGGCCGAAACTTAAGCACCAATAAGGATGCTACATACAGCAGTATGTAGAAACACATCATACGTGGTAAATATGAGTTCATAATCACACACGCATGAGAACACACATGCACACACACACACACCAGACAAAAAATACTAAAGGGTCACTTTAGAGGATACTAGGAAATCAATTATTTGAACAATAGTAAATAAAGATGTAGAATCAAGAATATATTCTACATTTCCTTTACAAATTATATCCACTGGAGAACCAAAAAGAAGGTGGTGTGAAGTTTCTCTTTGCAAAAGTCCCCCAGCAAAGAAAGTGATGTCAGTCAACTATTACCATGAGAAAGAAGCATAATAAATCACCTCATCAAATCTCCACATCTTAAAATAGCAATTGCTTTTTCTCATGTGTCTGTGGGTCAGCTGTGTTGGCTAATCTGGGTTGGGCTCAGCTAGGTGCTCACCTTCAAGTCTTGCAGGTCCACAGCTGTCCCATTCTGGGGTCCAGGATGAAGGTGTGATTGACATTGTGATTCAAAGGAAACTCTTCTCATGATGACTGCAGAAGCAAGATAGAAAATGGAAACCTAAGTGTAGAATTGCCAATCATACCCATATATCATTGGCCAAAGCAACATGTCTAAAGTGAAGGGTAGGAAATACATTCTGCCTTCGAGATGCCAAGACAAGAGTGCAGTTTGGTTATAGGAAAAGGTGAAGACTTGGGACCAATACTTCAGTCTTCCTCAGATATAATCAGAATATTATCATTTTGCAACCACAAATGAATTAAAGGACCCAGGCATTAAAGTACTGGCAATGTCATGAAAAGACTCCATCAGACATCACACACCTTCTGTTGAAGCACACCTCATGACCCATGAAGTTATTTTGCCCCTTTTCCACAATAAACCAAACTGTGTGTGATTAATTCTACATATAATAACTAACTTACAGTAAATGTAGAATGAAGAGGAACATGTTAAACTAAACCATGAGAATGCAACCAACAAAATCCATTTAAGAAAAATGATTAAACTTCTTTGGTAACTAGATTGAAAAAACAAAAAGGTAGAGGATGAAATTTAAAATTAAAATACATGTGTATATGAATATGTATGCACATGTATTTGTATATTTATATGTATATCTATGATGTTATGTATGTACACACATACATATGTGTATGTATGTATATAATATTATATATAAAATCTTAAAACTGTAGTATTGCCTATCAACTACACTGTTGGTATTTATTCCAGAGAACTTTTTCTACATAAAAACCTGTACACAAAGATTTATAACAATTTTATTAATAATGGCCACAAACTGAAAGTAACCCCAATGTTTTATAATAGGACTTTGAACTTTGGTACATCCATACTAGGGAATACTGCTCAGCAACACGCAAGGAATGCAGTACTGATGCATGCAGCAACTTGAATAGATCTCTAGGGAATTACACTGCTTTAAAGCTGCATTTTTAAAATAGCCAATCTGAAGTGGATATGCATTGTATGATTCCATTTTTGCAACATTCTCAAAATTACCGATTAAAGAGAACAGATTAGTGATTGCCAGCTATTAATTATAAGGGAAAGAGGTAGCATAATGGGGTAATTTGTGTCATGTTTGCAAGGCTGGAATAGTTCTGTACCTTGACAGTGCTGACGGTCACAAACATTGATACATGTGATGAAACTGTATACAACTATGTGAACATATATATATATATACACCCACACAAATGAGTGCTTGTAAACTGTGAAATTCAGATAAATTATCTAGATTGGATCACTGTTAATTTTCTATTTTTATATTGTACCAAAGTTATGTAAGATGTGATCATAAGAGAAAATTGGATGAGGGCTTCATGATTCTGTATTATTTTTTGCCTACTATAAGCATTTCAAAATAAAAAGCTAAGAGAAAAAAACCATAGTATTTACAGATATAAACTAGGTGATAAAATTATAAAGAAAAATGAGAAATGGAAGAGCAAAAGTCAGGAAAGTTGGAAGAGAGGATTGTGATTGTGTGGCTGCAATGTCAATTTCTTACTGACTTTGATGATTATTAGAAGGGTACTCACCTTATAACAATTTGCTAAACTGTGTATTTGTTTTATGCAGTTTTTTGTACTGGAGCTATATTATTAATAAAAATATTTTAAATTAAATATAGTAAGATTGAAATCAGCTAGATATAATGGTTTGAGTCCAAAGGAGTAATCACAACACCATGCAGGGTGTGGCTATATTCTGAGTCAGGGAAGAACAGATTAAGCAAGAAAATTTGTTTGGGAGAGAGATAGTTATTCAGAACATTATCTAACAAAAAATGTGGTCTTTCAAGTCTGCCAATCATAGGTTTGAATCCTGACCTGGTCACTTACTACCTGTGTGACCTAGGAAAATTAATTTCTTAGTTATTGTGTCCTTACTAGGTAACAGAATTAATAATATTCCAATAGGTTTCCAGAAGAATTAAATACTGCAATGCTCTTATACAGTACATGATACTTTGACGGTAGTTAATGGTACTTGGGATTGTTATTTGTAATAATTTAGTTATGTGCACATGGTTAAAATCATGAATGTGAACTAGGAGATTGGGATATTGGGCAGATACAGGGTTAGTCTGTTGATAGTTAAAACCATGACAGTATATGGGATTTTCCTAGGAGAAGGCAGGGAGTAAAACAGAGCAGCGAGCCAAGTAGAAGACCTTGAAGATCTTCAACAGTTAAGTAGCAATGAAGGAAGGAAAGTCCACAAGGTGGCCAACAAGTGCAGTCAGAGTCAGGAGGGCCTGAAGGTCATAGTAGTGAGGATACCAAAGAGTAGTAGCTCTTCTTCATCGGACCCCGAACTTTCCTTCCGGGATCATCTTTTCAGAGCAAGACTATCACATACAGTGGTGTAGGTTATAGACTGCACAACTCTAGGGAAAGACATCCCGTGGGAATGGAGCCTTTAGAGTGATGCAGCATGCATGCATGACCATGGTAGGGACTGCCACACCTCCGTACCACTCAAGTCTTGTGGGGTTATGTCTACTCTTCAATACAATATGTTATTTGCATAGCTGTTCCCTCTGTCATGATACACTTCTATTTTTCCTACAAATCCCTTTGCCTTGGTGTCTGACAGCAAATTCATGCTACT
This sequence comes from Manis javanica, assembly GCF_040802235.1. NCBI lineage: Eukaryota > Metazoa > Chordata > Mammalia > Pholidota > Manidae > Manis > Manis javanica. The sequence goes on from NC_133171.1 coordinate 5,004,671, forward strand.
TTGTGAGAACTTGGGAGAAATCTACCAAACTCACTTTGACGAATAAGTTTCCCTTTGGTGGTTTACATGGCCTCTCAGGAAAACAAAAATCTCTGTACCTTATCATGCATTCTTTGCATATTTGTCTTGATCTTAGGTTGAGAACTATATCATAATATCAACAGCTCCACAACTGCCACATTGAGAGTCAATATATGTTTGCTGAATAATGACTGGACAGAGCAGTCAGTACCCCCATATATATGACTCAGTTACAACCTCTTAATATAACAGTCTTATAAATAAAATCTCAACAAGATGTTATTTTTGAGTAATTTACTCTGTTATTTGTTCTGCTAAATCAGAAAACAAAACCCTACATGAAATATTCTAACCGACCCATATGCATGCAAGATGGAAGCAAAGAGAAAGTATATAAGCAGTAAGAGCCCTGTGGCCTTGCTTCTATAGAGATTTCTTTGACGGATTTAGAGAAAAACTTAAATGACTGTCTAGAATACTCAACAGTGCTAAGAATGTGTGAAGACAATTAGATGCCCACTGAAGGGGTTTCGCAAGTGTTATTCTTTCTTCTGTTGATAGCATACTTTCTTCCTTTAGATACATTAATATCATTCTTGGTGCCATAGTTTTAATAAATGAATAGAACTAATGTCAGAGGCTAGACATTTCAAAGGAAACGGGATCAGCTGTCCATTTACCAGGAGCTAGCTAGGCTGATGATTTTGAAATTACCAGCTTCTCCAAAATGGATGTTGGGATTCTCATTTCTTCTTGGGATAGCCCTCTTCTACAGACCCTAAGTGGAAATACTTTATTTTTTCACTCCTGAAACTTCTGAGTAATTTCTTTGAAGAAGGAGCTCAGTAGGGTAAAATAAAAAAACTTTTTTGGAAAGCTGTTCTGATGACCTAGCATCAACTAGAGGACAGCTGTGAAGAGGACGGGAAGATGGGATTAGAAAGGGACTTTGAGTGGAAAGTAGACATGCTTGAAAAAGCAGTTTGTCCTCTGGGGATACTCCAGATACTCCAGAAGCTCTTCTGAAGCCACTTTGCCTCCCAGGTATTATTCGTGGAATGTCAAGCATTACCTGTGCCTTCTAGAAGTCTCCACTTTGGAGACCCATGAAGGCACTGAGTCCGCAGCTGAGCTCATCAGCATTACCCCCATATCACTTGCCTAACCTCTGCTTCTCGGTGAATGTCACCTTCCCTCAGCCTTCACCCAAGCCAGAATCCGGGGGTGGGGATGAACTTGCCTCTCTTCTTCCCTCCCTCACAAGGACAACAAAGCCTTTATATTTTGTCTTCCTCTTGGTGCCATTTCCTCCTCATGCTCACTGCCATTTCCTTTTTTCCCTCCCTTGTCTGCCTGGATTATTACAAAAGGCTCCAATTTCTTCTGCCTTCAGTTTTACCCCCTCCAGCCCATTCTCTCTACTGCAGACAGTATATTCTTTTTAAAATGCAAATATTAATATGCTCTTTGCCTTCAAAATGAAAACCTCTTCTCTTACCTTAGAAAGGCATGCTTCCTTAGGCACGCTCTGTCTTGATTCTTTGTCTTTCTACGCATGGCTTTGTCTCCTAGAAATATCCTCTTCGGCCCCCCTTAACCTCCCAGCAGAAGTAGGTGGCCTGGCTGACATTTCCCACAATAGGTTTCATGTACTTGTATGATTATGGTTAATCCATTACATTGTAAATATTTTTAAGACTTCCCACCTCTTCTGCTAAGCCCATCTCTTTTATGCAACAAGGTTTTCCAGATCAAAAACCAAAGATATTCACCTCTGAAGGCCAGTAACCCAGTATAACATTAAACACATAATGGCCACTCAGTAAATGTGTTTAGTGATTAACATTCAATAACTTATTTTATGCTATAATTTTTTTGCTCTCTGCTTGATTTCCAAATATTGGCATTTTTCCCCTGAGAGAATTTTTTCTAAATTCTTGCACTTCTCTTTCAGATCCAATTCCTAAGATATATTATTGCAAAGCTGCTGAGAAGATTTGCATATAACTACCCAAAATATGTGTTTCAATGAAAATGAATGTATATTTAAATCTTTGTTTCTAATGTCTAAATTTTCCCTCAGTCCAGTTGATACCAGTGACTAAATGACTCAAATATATTGGAAACCTTCTTAGTTATTTGTCATCACTTTCATTAAGCATTTAAACATTTGTCAAACATTTGTCAAAATCAACCTTGCTCACTTCTTTACGCCTTATGACTTTTAGGAAAATATAACACCTATTTGAACACATGATAATTATGAATACAGAAAAAGAGTGCTAAATTGAAAACTGCTCGACTGTACTACAACTTAAATGGAAGGGGTCTCAGAAACAATTGCTCCTTTCTGTAACCGTCTGTCCTCTTCACTTCCTCATGTATGATGCACTTGTAGCTTTCTGGCAATAGGCTTTTTGGGAAGGCCCCCAAATCCAGAGTCAGCACTGTGTCTCAGTTGCCTTTGCTGAGTTTTGCCATATTTGTAGCCTACATGTTTGAACTGCTGTGCTGTAAATGCACAGAAAAGGCAAACATGTGAACTCTTGCCAGCACTGTGCAACTGCTCTCCTGTGAGCAGAGCTGAAAACAGTAGTCAAGATGTATAGGGAAATTACACTAGATTCATTTACAGAAAGCATTTATGTTGAACTAGCAGTTTCCTATTGTGTCAGCAATTTTCTATTGCATTTATTTGTTACTACAGTACTTGGCAAGAGTGCAATCCTATTAAACCTGTACAATATATTACACAAAATTGTAATCATTTTCTATTTTATAAAATAAAAAGAACTGTGAAATTTATACAATTGTGGAGTCCTAATAGATTTTCGAGACAAAAATGCATAGTCTTGGGCAAGCTAGTTCCAAATGCACTTTTCAGCTCTTTTCTTATCTCACTTCCAATATTTTCTCTTTAGTTGGGATGAACAATAACCTACCTACCTAGGAGACTAGACTTCATGAATCAAAATGCAAAGAAAGCAAGCCTCAAAGTCAACCTTTTTTTTTCTTCAGAACATTGGCTCAGTTTGTATTTTCTATAAACCAACAACCTGGAATATTTATTTTAAAATAATAAGCTATTTGTGTTGTTCAGTGTGTCATATTTTACATAATGGTGTTATCTTTTAGAAATGAGATTGAAGTTTTAAGTAAATCATTCCTTGAGACTAATTGTTATCGGTTCCACCAGTCAATTGCTGCCTGCTCCTGCCATGCTCTGGAGCTGGCCCTGATCAACTCTGCCTCTAATCTGTTGGAGGAGGCCCTTGCCCACCATGAGTGGGGTGTCCAGTTAACATGGCTATCTCAGAATGCCTCAGGTATGCCTGCTGCAGGCTCCTATATGTCAACAAAATTACAACATTCTCCACTGTGTCCCAGTAATTTGTCATAACCTGTGGAGGACAGGATGACTAGTTGGCTTCCTGCTTGCTGCTCCATACCCACCTCTGAGGCTAGACTCCTTCCCCAGCACTGACTCACTCCTGACTGAGGGTTCAGGTTCACAGTCTGTGCTCTAAAACTTGGTAATTAACAGATTTTTGGCAAATTGAGCCAAATACACTCACCATTAAAACAGAAATAATAATAACTCCCCTGTTATGACAATTCCACTTTATACAGATTAGATATATCTATTATAAAGTGTGTGCATGCTGAGGTTAGGTGAGATTTAGACAATTAGTCGTTTCTGGTACACAATGTGTACTGAGTCCATAGTTACTGCTCACAGGTGGTTGACATTGCTGATGAAAGGTAGCAGGATATGCCACCCAACAATATGACATTTTGTTATATTGATTATTTTGAGTTAAAAGCATTCAAAACAACAAATGCAGTGAGAGGCTTTCTCTGAACTCCTCTTATCTACCTAAAGATAGATCCTCCAAAAATGATTCAGTTGTCATAGATCTCCTCCTTGAGAATTTCATCAACCAGGGAAGACCGACTCTTATCACAGAATAAGAGACTAGAAGCCAATATCATACCCAGATACATTTTGCCACAAACTACCATGCCTTCCATCTGTTCTTCTAAAGGCACATCCATCTTTCCTAAAAATCATTCACTTTCCCTAAGAGATCTCCTTTCGCTATAAGATGGTATGTCCTGCTGAAGTCCAAGCCATTTTTTGGAGTTACTCAATTTTCCTTGGTATTTCCCCATGTATACATAGTATATCCATGCTAACAAAGTTCTGTTTGTTTTTCTTTTATCAATCTGTCTTTTATTATAAGATTCTTAACTAAGAACTCATAAGAATAGATGGGAAATTATTTTTCCTCCCTTATACTAATGATATCATTACTAGTCTCTTATACTCTTCCATTTTTTTCTAAATTATTGACAGAGGTCCCATTCTGAATGGTACTAACAGTTCAGAAAATATGAATTTCCACTTTAAGAATCATTATTTCCCAGAAATTATTTTTCCATTTATTTCTTATATACAAATCAGTCAAAAGGGATGTAAAATGGTACAGCCACATGAGAATATAGTTACAAGTTTCTTATAAAATTAAACATAATCCTACCATACGATCCAGCAATCATGTTAGTTGGTATTTACCCAAGTGAACTGAAAACTTATATCCACTCAAAACCCTGCACATGAATATTCATAGAATCTTTATTAAAAATTGCCAGAACTTCAAAGAAACCAAGATGTCCTCCAATAAGTGACTAGATAAACAAACTAGTGTATCCATGCAGTGGAATATTATTCAGTGGTAAAAATACATGAGGCATCAAGCTGTGAAGCTGTGAAACGACAGAGAGGAAACATAAGTTTATATGGCTAAGTGAAAAAAGCCAATCTGAAAAGGTTACATATAGTATATGATTCCAACTATAGGACTCTATAGGAAAGGCGAAACTGTGGCGACAGAAAAAGTATCAGTGGTTGCCAAAGGTTCAGGGGGAGGGAGGAATGTGTGAGTGGAGGCACAGGGGATTTTTAGGATGGTGAAATTATTGTTCTCTATGATACTGAAAAGATGGATACATGTCATCATATACTTGTCAAAATCCATGAAATGTACAAGGCAATGGGTGGCCCTGGTTAAGGCCTGAATTTAGTTAATAACAATGCATCAGTATTGTCTCATCAGTAGTACAAATGTACCAGAGGAAAGAATGATGTTACTAATAGGGGAAACTGGAGAAGGGGGGGAAAAGGTATGTGGAGACTCTGCTTTCAACTCAATTTTTCTGTAAACCTAAAACTTCTCTAAAATAGGTTTTTATTTTAATGCAAAAATAATCATTTTAGGGATAAGATGGCATAGAACAATTTTATCCTCTTCCTCCCCATAAAGTACAACTATAAACCCTGGAAATAGCATAAATAACAAAAAAAGGAGAATTTTGAAAGGTGAGCTAGGTCAGGACCCCAGAGTAGGAAAAATAGCACAGCAGTAGGGCCTCCTTGTCCCTTGACCCAGCAGAGAAAGGCCACCAGTTCAGTGGCCTTTCTTCAAACCTAGCATCAGAAGGCATCCTTATCTGACAAGCATGTTAGAGCAGCTGTCATAAAAATGTTTCAACAATCAATTACAAAATGTCTTGAAACAAATAAAAAAAAGTCAAACTCAGCAAAGACATAGAAATTATTTTTTAAAAAAGAGCCAATTGGAAACTATAAAACTTAAAAATACATTAACATATTTTTTAAAAAGAACTCACTGGATGGTCTCAACAATATAATGGAGATTATGAGGATAGAATCAGTGAATCTGAGTATATATCAATTGAATTAACCCAACTTAAACAACCAAAGACAAAGAGGTCTGAAAAACAGAAATATGAACAAAGCCTCAGGAACCTGTAGAACAATAATGAAGACACAACATTCAGATCCAAGAAATTGAGCAAGCTATAAACATGTTAAACCTAAAGAAGTCCACACAAAGACACACTATAATTAAAGTTTTGAGGAGTAAGGATTAAGAAAAAATATCTTAAAAGCAGCCAGAGAAGAACAGTTCATTACCTGTATATAATCTATCAGATTTTTCATCTGCAGTCATGGAGACCAGAAGAAAAAAGCACAATACTTTTCAAGTGTTGGAAGAAAGTAATTGTCAACTATGAATTCTTTATCTGGAAAACCTAACATTCAGTATAAAGGATATAAAGGCAAAAACAAAAATAATGTGTCTGTAACAGACTTACCCTTAATGATTGGCTGAAGAAAGTTCTTCAAGCAGAAGAGAAATCTTGCAGCATCAGGAAGAAAGAATTCTTGATGACTGAATCAAAAATTTTAATACTACTTGATTTCTAAAGCAATGGCCTTTAGAATAAGAGAAAGTAAATGGGCCTAAACAGAAGTGAAATTTTCACACTGCACTCAGAGTAGTAAAATGTTCATACCAGTAGAATTTTATAAGCCTTATGTGTATATTGTAATACCCAGTCAGCCATCATGAAAAATGTGCAGAGAGGCACTCAAAAACACAATAAATAAATAAAGATGGAACTCTAAAAACTTTTAAATAGTTCACAGAAACACAAGAAAAGAAAAACAAATGAATTCAAAGCAATGGAAACTAAATAAAAAACAACTAATAAATGGCAGAACTAAGCACTAACATATCAATAATACCTGAAACACAAATGGTCTAAAACCATTGCAATGGTTTAAGCCCAATTCAAAGATTGGTGGAGTGGATAAAAAAAGCATGATTCAACTATATGCTGCTTTCAAGAAACTCACATCATATTCAATGATGTATGTAGGTTGAATGTGAATTCCACATCTTAGAAAAAATGGAGCAATTCCTTGAAATCCATAAACCACCAAAACTCAGCCAAGAGGAAGTAGGCAATGTGAATAGCCCTGTAACTATCAAATAAATATAATTTGTAACTAAAGCTCCTGAAAAAGAAATCTCCAGGACCAGATGATTTTCCTGGGAAATTCTACTAAACATTTAATAAGAATTAATACCAATTTTACACAGTCTCTTCTAGAAATAAAATAGAAGGGACTATTTCTCAACTAATTCTAGGAAGCCATTATAATTTGTATGCCAAACCAACGAAGACAAGACAAAAAAATAAAACTGTAGACCAGTATCTCTCAAGAATTTATCAACAATTTAAATATTAACAAACTGAATCATAATGTATGTATAAAAAGAATTATATACCATGACAATGGAATTAATTTCAGATAGCAAGGTTGATTTGATATTTGAAAATTAACTAATGTAATTTATTGTATCAATAGCTAAAAAGAAAAGTTATACTATCATAACAATTGACACAGAGAAAGTATTTGACAAAAATCTAAATCATGTTAAAATATTTAGCAAGTTAGGAATAGAGCAGAGTTACCTCAACTTGATAAAGCACACCTAGAAAAAAAAACTATACAGGTAGCATAATACTTAGTAATACTTACTGGGAAAAATAGAATGTTTTCCCCCTAAGATCAGGGGGAAGACATATTCTTGATCTTAAGCCAAAAGATCAGGAATATGGCAAGCACATCCACTCTAACTTCTTTTATTCAATATAGCAGTAGAAGTAATAGTCACTGCAATAAGGCAACAAAGGGAAAGAAAATAAAAGGCATACACATTGGAAAAGAAGAAATAAAGCTAACTCTGTAGATGACATAATAATTTACACAGAAAGTCTGAAGAAACACACATACATGTATACACATACCTCTTAAAAATGAGTTCAGCAAAATCGTAAGATACAATATTCCACATACAAAAAATCCAAAGCATTTCTTAATACTAACAATGAATATCTGTAGCTGAAATTTAAAAATATAAAAGATTATTTAAAATTGCCCCAGAGAAAATAAAGCATGTAGGTATAAATCTAAATCTAACAAAATATGCCCAGGTTACAGATGATGACATTTACAAAATGCTGACAAAATTAACCAAGGAAGGCCTAAATAAATAGACCTTTGGTGTTCATAGATTAGAAAACTGAACATAGTAAAGATGCCAATGCTCCCCAATTTTATTTATAGGTTTGAAGCAATTCCAAACTAAATGCAAGAACACTTTTAGTAGAATAGGCAATTTATCAGAAAGACACTGGCCCTAAGAATAGCTAAAACAATCTTGACAAATTAGAATAAAGATGAAAAGATTACCCTACTAATATCAAGGTTTACTATGTAGCAATAATAACAACCAGTGTAATATTTGTGGAGTAAAGACACATTGATCAATGAAACAGAATGGAGGAACCAGAGATAAAACTACATAAATATACTCACCTGATTTTTGAAAAAGGTTCAAAGGAGGAAGGTAGCCCTAAAAATGGTGCTGAAGCAATTGGGTGTCCATAAGGCAAAAGAAAACAACAAAAAACACTCTGTCTGCACTTTACATCCTATACAAAAATTATGTCAAAATGGATAGTAGTAGAAGTTAATGTAAAATGTAAACTATAAAATTTTTGGAAAAAAATAGGAGAAAATATTGGGGAGCTAAGTGTTGGCAAAAGGTTTTTAACTTGATACCAAAAGCATAATTCAAAAAAAGAAAATTGATTAATTAAGCCCCCGCAGAATTAAAAATGTGTGCTCTGTGAGAGCCCATGTGAAAAGAATGAAAAAAACAAGCTCCCACCTGGATAAAATATTTGTAAAACACATTTCCAGCTGAAAGATAACAGAATCTGCACCCCAAAATACTCTACCTCTGGCATAAGGATTATTATGTGCTAAAGGCAAATTAATATTAAAAAATAACAGATGCAGGAAGGTCATTCTAATCTACCCTTTTCCTCCTGAAAACAGGAAATAAAAATTTCCATGTGAAAGATACTCTCCCTACTATATGTCCTAGAAAGAAGGTAACATTCCTGCCATCAAAGACAAAAATTCCATACTGAGACTGAGGTAATTCTATATAAACAGACCTCCTTAAAATAATTTTTATTTTCTGTTAACTTCTCCACATGTTTCTATTACTTTTCTACAACTGCCTTCCTTTGTTCAATCTAAAAAGCCTGCAGGTTTCACCATTTCTTTGAGTCTTCATTTTCTTATGAGGGCTCCCAGGTCACATAAAACATATAGATATGTAAACCTTTCTTCTATAATTTGTCTTATGTCAGTTTAGTTATCAGGACCAGCCAAAAAAAAAAAAGTTAAAGAAAGTAAAGGTAAAATTTCTCCCCTATTAAAGAAAGGACTAGTATTTGGATATATAAAGAACTCTGGAGTGTAACAGGTTTTTTTTAATCCAATTAGAAAATGTAGGAAATATATTAAGAGACATTTAACCAAAGAATATATATGGGTAGTAAATAATCACATGAAAAGATGTTCAACATAATTACCTATTTGGGAAATGTGAATCAAACCACAGGAATATACAACACATCTATCTGAATGGTTAAAATAAAAGAAAATGGACAATATCAAATGCTGATGAAGATGTAGAGAAACTGGTTCATTTACATATTGCTGTTGGAAATGTAAAAAGGAATAGCCACTCTGGAAATGTTTGAAATTTTCTTAAAAACTAACCATGCAATTACCATATGACTAGCAATTATACTCCTGAGAATATATCCCAGAGTCATGAAAATTATCCTAGAGGCATTATATAAAAACATGAATGCTCATAGCAGCTTTATCTATCATAGCCCAAAATTGGAGGCAGCCAAATGCTCTTCAAGAGATAGATAACTAAAAAGACTATGGAATATGCCTTCCATGGATTACTACTAGGAACAAACTCTTAATAGATGCAAAAATTTGGATGAATCTCCAGGTAATCATGCAAAGAATATAAAAGCCTGTCCTCAAAGTTCACATACCATATGAATCCTCTTATTTAACTTTTTTTATGACTAAATTTAAATTGAGGGCTTATTAGTGGTTACCAGGAGTTATGGACTGGTATATCTAATACAAACATGCTTTACATATATAATATAATACAAATTTAAATATATTAGTTTAAATAAGCACTGAGGGGACAGTGTGCAGCATGGTGTAGTAAGAAAAGACAACACTAGAGATCTTTGTGGACTTGGAACTGCTCAGTATCTGGCTGTGGTTGTAAATACATGAATCCATAGGAACAATCCAGCTGCTCATTAACAGTAGAATGGTGGCACTGAACTATGCATGTACAGTGGAACATTTATGGAAATTTGAATTTGATGAACTACAGAAAAAGCAACAGCATAGATGAATTCTACTAGAAAAATACTGAGCAAAATAAAAACAAGTCAGACATACTTCCTGATTCCATTTGCATGAAGTTTGATAACAGGCAAAATACTCTGGTGTGAGAGGTCAGGATAGTGATTACTTTGGGAAGAAGGAGCTAATACTAAGATGGGTAGAAGGTCTTCTGTAGGCTGGTAAAGTTCTGGCTCTACTTTGGTGGGAAGTTAAAAGGCTGCATCCACCTGGTCAAAATTTCCTGAGATACACAATTATGATTTAGATGTTTTCTATAGGTGATAATCATTTCACAATGTATAAGTATATTAAATCATCACATTTGTACACTCTAAAAAATATGTTTTACATGAAGAGAAAACTTGGCTTAGTAACAAGGAGGAGTCAAGAGAGTCTCAGCAGCCATTCCTTGTTAGAGGTCAGTGAGTGACATTACAATGCATAGCTCGTATCTTGGACCACCCTTCTCAGGAACCTTCCATTACTCCCCAGTAACTAAAGAATGACATTTAAACTCAACAAAATGGCATACAGGTTTTTTGTTATTAGATTTCACTGTCTTTTAATCCTCTCCTTGCCTGGCACTCTGCATTTACTCATTTTAACTAATATTTGTTGAATTATTAGTTGGTGCAGGGCAGTGTGCTAATTGTCAGAAATACATTTTAGAGCAATATAAACATTTTTTCCTCTTTTGCAGTGTTTACTGCCCAGTAGAGAAGACATAACATCAAGTAGTTAATTATATTTAATAAAGCTGAATGTTATAAAAGATGAAAAACAGGATCTTCTGAGAAAATGAAGAAGAAACATCTAACTTAAAGGAAGGCAAAAAAGACTTCTCATGGGAATTAAGGTTGACTCTGCTACAAGGGTTAATAGACACTCACCAGTCATAATGCTATGTGTGTCTGTGTGCATGTGTGTGACAGAAACAGAGACAGGGACAAAGAGCTAGAGAGAAAGATATCTTACTAGTCACTGATTTATTTATTGTGAGGGATTTACCTTAGATTGTCTTAGCGGAGAGAATTCAAATCAATAGATTAAAGCTATAGAGATTAATATTTAATATTTTTAAATGAACTTATTTCTAAAAAATTAGTTTTCTGAAATTAGATTATTGTGTTGAATTCTTCAATACAGTAGCTTTTCAAACTACATGATGTAAAATAAGGTATGCCTTACTTGAGGTATCTAAAATAGTCCTAGGTATAGGAGTACATGACAGAATGGTGGTCACTAGACAATGGATGGAGGGGATACAGAGTGTTGTTCAATGGGGGTAGAGTTGCAGTTACACAAGATAAGGAAGTTCTAGGCAGCTACTGTACAACATAATACCTATAGTTAACAATAAGTTATTGTGCACACAAAATTTTGTTGGGATAGATTGTATGTTAAATATTCTTTCCACAAAACAAAAACAAACGGACGTGGGACATGTTTGGAGAAAGTAGATACATTTATTACTTGGATGTGGTAGTGGTAGTATGTACACATATGTGTCCAAATTCATCAAATTATATACATTAAATATAAGCAGTTTTTTGCATACCAATTATGTCTCAATAAAGCTGGAAAAAGTAATACTATTTCTTTTATTTCAAAAACAAACAAAGGAACCTTAATCTTAGGAAAGGAGAATGGGACTAGATCCCTCCTGACCCCGCATAGAATGATAATCATAGATGATATGTACTTACCTTGTGTCCTCAAAGATTCACCAAGATGGTACTAACTCTAAAGGACAATATGGGTTATGCTTTTTTAATGGATGGCACCCACATGAATGCGAAGAGAGATGAAGACATTACTTATGTTTCCTATAAGAATCACAAAACATGGTTTATTTTTCAAGAAAGTCCCTATCATATACGAAATCATAATTAAGACAGTTAACTGACATTTTTTTTCCCTGTAAGTACCCACTTTTTCCCATTTTGATTTGCAGCTGATAGTATTTAATATTTGAAACTACAAGACCATACTTTCTTAGGTTTTCTGAGTGGCTAGAACTGGAAATCATGAAGATTTCCAGAGTACATCATGAAGCCATTCTGTTCTGGTGTCCGGGATAGTCTAGCCAAGTTTCCAAACCAGAGTAGCTATGCTTTGATTGTATCTATAAATCACTAAATGAACCTTCTACTAACTGGAGCAGATAATTTATTTGTACACAAGTATTTCAATATTTGGATTTTTGCCAATGAATGAGTACATCTGAAACTATGTGGTGGATTTTGAGTAATCAGGAGACTCTTTTGATTTCTTATTTTTCACTGTAGTTGTCATGCAAGTCTGTTAAGTATCTTCCTTTAGCTCTCAAATTTTGTTCAAACACCTCCATCTGGGCACTTCTTCCAAGCCTAAATCTTCTGCAGTTTTCTCAGAGCTATTACGTAACTAAAATGGAAAAATAAAAAGGAAAGAATATGTTGGGGGACTGAGTTTGGGTTCCCCATTCTGTCAGGGACCATGACTGGGTTCCAGACAAAACAAAACAAAATTGTTTGACCTGAAATAACCAAATGCAAGACAAAACTGGGTTTGGGACGCAGTCACAGCTGAGGAGATGATTTATTCTCTGCTTCTCGCTGCCAGCACACGATGGCTTTGGAGACCATCCAGAGGACCAAAACCTTTGTTTAATCGTATTCAATCTGTTTCCAGTTATTTTTCTTTTTATTATAGGAAATTTTCCAATTGTCTGGTAATATATTTGAATATCTAAATTGAAATAAATCTTTGGAATTTCTATGCAGATGATATTTTTTTTCTCCTAAGATTCTGAGTTCAAGAAGTGGTAAGAGAGCAACCAGCAAAAGAAATCAACATGCAACGTAAATTGTTAAACCCCCCTTTCATTAAACTGTCCTTCTGTGTGGCTGCTTTTATATTATTGTTTATATGAGGAACACATATGTCTATCAAAGCCAAATACAGCCTCCTTTTGATATAAAAAGGGAAGCGCAGCTCACTTTTTATGACGTAGTGACGCAAAGCATTGTTTTATTTTAAAGATCTGCATCTTAAAAGTTTAATTTGGCTTGTCTGACATATTTAAAAGAAAAAAGGAAGGAAGGAATAAAGGAATAAAAGAAGGAAGGAAGGAAGGAGGGAGGGAGGGATGGAGGGACAGAAGGGAGGGAGGGAAAGGGACATATTGGAGGAAAGGAGGTGACCAAGAGGGGATACACAGAGATTAAGGGAAGAGAAAGGGAAACTAAGAATAGGAGAAAAAAATAAAGTTGAAAAATGTCTCTTTGAAGCATTACAGAATTTGTCAATCTAAGTGAACATTGACTGTCTTTGATGTTGTGCCACTAAGGATACATAGACAGTATAAATGTGTTAAGTTTGGACTCATAAAGATCTACTGTAAAGTTAACATTAATTGGAAACATTAGCGACAGATGTTTTTCCCACAAAATATCTCTCTTGAAGTGTTAAAACTGCCAGTTGAAATAGTCAAACATTTTTCTCCTATGGTTGACTGTGAAACACCAAATAATAATTGGCACTAGCCAGATTGACCCTATTTGTTTATATTTCTAATTCTTTAATTAATTGCTAAGCAAAGTGAGGTGCATGAACATCTGTTTTTCCTATTACTACTTTTATATTTTTTTTAACACTTGGAATGTTATTTTATATTTTTTTAAACACCTAGTCTGGAATGTTAAACCTCATATGGAAGAAATAACATATTAGTATTTAAAGTAGCGCAAACATATATGCTATGAATCACATGTTAACATGATAATTATTTCCACACATACATACCTACACCCACAATAAGAACTATTCAAATAATTTAAGGGAAACTTACCATAAACCTTTAGGCTCATTTTTTTAAAACAAACTTTTTTTTTTTGCTAATTGATAATATATCATAAGAGAGAGTTCAATTTATATTTTTTGAATGTTTATACTGCTAATAGCTTCTATTTTATTTTTTTAAGAATCGCTCCCTAAACTTTCCATACACAATTATGACTTTAGAATATTTATAATTATGACAAAAATAAGAATAAGGTAAAAAGTCACTGGATAATTAATCAAAACTAAAAATATTTGGTCCCAGAGCCTGTTAGTTAAAAATTCCAGGTTATGTAGGGCCAAGAAGGAAAGGAAATCCTAAAGAAGCATTTATTTTATAAAATGCAAAAAGTCTGCCACTCACCCACCCATCTCACAAACCTTTGCCGCTCACCTTTCCCTTATGTTACTAGAAAAACAAGGAAAGGTTTTTGGGTTGCCAGTAAGATCAGTTCTTTAGAAAGGAAATTAGAGCATGTTAACCAAGAACATATGAAGCTGCTCAGCATAAGTATTCTCCGGTGGAATTTGAGCTAAGGACCCTCTGGGTCCAAAATACCAGTTTCACCAAAATGCATATTGTCTTTCTAAAGATTCAGGCAATAGGACTCCATTAAGATTTGTCATAGTCAGTAAACAAATGAGGAACAGGTTTTTAGATATGAAATTATTTAATTACTCACGGGCAACTTGACAGTCATTTTAAAGGTACACAAGTATCATGTCTGAAGTTCTCATTTAGTTACTGGAATTTTGACTGAGGCTGTCCTTGCTTTGGACGTATTCCTCCTTTTCACTGTGAAGAAGGAAAAGTCAACAGCAAACCTACTCTTTCCTTTCGGTAATGATAGCAAAGCTAGCTCACGTGTTAATATTAAGGGAAAAGCAAATTTGAGCTAATTTGGGGAATCAGATTTACCTTTCTTTTCCCATATTTTTATTTATATCATTTTTAAAGTTAACGGTGTGGTCAAGCAGCTAACATAACTGACTTTTAGAATTTTCATTTCCTCCCAGTCCTGCCACTGGTCTTAGGCAGGTCCTGTTAAAATTTCCTCAGTCAATGCTTTCTTACCATTTATTAAATTCACTTACTTCTCTTAAGTCCTTAGGACAGGAAACATTATGTCTAGTGAATTAATATGGTTATGATATAATCATTTACTACATCATAATAGAATGTTTGGTTTTCTTCCTCTCCCTATCCCAAAACATATAAACCTCATCAGCAGTATTCAGACATTCATATGCATGCTGATAGTGTAACATTTACCACAAGGAAGAAATTGAAGGACCACCTTTTTCTAGCTCTCCCTTTCTTCAGATGAAAATCTGAAATTCAAAAGGTTAAACAATTTGTCAAAGAAACTTTTGGTCATTGGGGAAGAACCAAAATTTTCCACTATTATGATCTTGTCTCTACATTTGACCTCCACCTTGAACACGTAACTGGCAGATTATAGAACCTGGAAATCAAGAGGGTCATTGGAATCATTTTCCAGAGGTTTTCAACCATAACTAGGCAAATGGCTAACATCAAATCCATGCATAAGTAGGGCTGCAAGGTAGGGCTTGTTGCTCTGCAGCTCATGTGGGCATGTGACCTGGCCATGTCACCAGATTCCCCTGTTAACTGTATACAATGAACAAACATTATAACAATCCAGGTGTGCCAGGAAAAAACTTGGGAAGCTCTAGTTTATTGCAACATACCTCTCAAGACAGATTCTCCTTTATTTTATCTTCAGATGGACAATTCATTCAGCTTGGACACATCTATTAAACAGGAGAATGACCTGAATGATTAAGGGTTAATAGCAGGCACATTATGCAGGCCATGGACTTGGGCAAAGATCCCTCCACATCTTCTACATGTGGGGAACAGTGTGCTATATGAGTGTCTAAATGATTACAGGGTATCTTCAACAGACCCTATATGAATTAATCAACCCTAGATCTATCCCCAGTTCCTTAGGGTAATCCTCATCCTAGAACAAAAAAGCAGTACATTGGAAAGCAATACTTTAAAGAAGTAGGGAAATCAAATTGTTACCCATTGTAGTCAGTGTTTCCCAGGTCATTGTTCATTGACCCCTGGCTGATGTTTGAAAAAAAGAGCCCAAATATCATCAGTCTAGAAAAATAACTCTAAAGCAAACTCTCCTGATAGTGGCTCATTTTGATTATAAAAGGCAATGTAGGCACTTAACAAATGTGCTTAAGCTACTTGAAAAAACTTTTGAATTAAGTCCTGTGCCATTGATTATAGGCAGAGAATGCCTCATATAGACATGCACACACCTGTTAGCTCTTCCTGCAAAATAGGGCTCCACAACAACCTCAGTGGCATGCAGTGGGAAGTTAAACATCCCAGGTGGTTGTCTAGCCAGCTCTGCTGATCCTGGCTGCAACCTCAGTGGGCCCAGGATTAGGCTCACTGATGGCTGAGCTCGGAGCCTGGCAGAGGAGACTAGGGCTGGTTGGCCTGCTTTTCATGTCTCTCCTCCAGCCAGGGCATGTTCACATGGCAATGGCACAGGTTCAAGAGAGATCAAGCCCAGTTGTGCAAACACCTCTCAATCCTTTGTGTTTATTGCATTTGCTAAGAATCTTGTAGCTGAAGCAATCTCAGGGCTTGAGCCAGAGTCAGAATAGCTGGGCCAATCAAAATGACATGGCAAAAGACAGGGATTTAAGAAGGGGTGGGAAATGAGTCCACTTTCCAATTTACCGTGATACAGGGATTTAAATTACATTATAAATCAAGAAAATTTCCCAGAAAAAATATTTTTAATGTTCCTTCTGTAAGAACACACAAAATATGGCACACTTCACACACCATGATAATACCTTTGCTTTTCTTTTAAAAACAGTATTCTCCCCTTTGTTTGGCAGTGAGAATCACACATATTCACTTTTAGTACCCTGCCTTAGTTGCCAAGAAACAAAGTTAAGCGTAATGCTTTTTACAAAAATGAATTTTTGTATACTTCTTTTCTTACTTTTTGTGATTTTGAGCTTGTTTTTTAAATCATATAATCTTATTTCTTTTATTTCATATAAGTTGATTTTAAGCCATTTAATAAAACAGGAAGATTTGTAAATAGATAACACACTATAATATGATACTCTGACATGTAAGGCCATGTCCCGAGCTGCTCATTGGCACTGGACGTCTAGTGGAAAAACTAGAATTGACCATCACTGCAGGAATTCAATTGATATAAAAACATTATAATCAAACTCCTTTGTACTTTTATAATTCACTTCCCTGCTGTCAAAATATTGATCCCGATGTCAACCACCCAGATGTGTTTCTCTAGAATAAAGAATTTACATTTGTATTTTAAAATTTTTATCTGGTTGAGGGTGAGTCAAAGTTATGTTTCCCATAAAGGGTCTTGTAAAACTCTTCTATATATTGAGCTATTTTACATGAGGAAACGTAGACAAGCTAAGGCCAAGTGATTTACTCCATCATACAAGTAATCGATAGCAGAATAAAGAGGAGACAAGAGTTACAGCCCTTGTTTAGCTTGCTGAGCCTTATTAAACAAGGAGAACTTATGCATATCTGATTCTCAGCTGGAAGTATCAAAATCGGACCACCACCTCACACAGGTGGGAAAGGATGTACAAGGTCCGTTAAACATGATATATTCCTAATGTGCGGTAATTACTGAAACACCTGTGGCATAGAACACACTCTGTTCTTGAGGGAAAATCTGTAGCTCACTCAAATATTTTGCCTCATACTTCCTTGCCTTTACCTGTGGTTATATGATCTAGTGATTCCATGCTGGGGTAAGTCACAAGAACTGTTTCTTAATTAGAGTGCTCTGGGATGTGACTGTGTCGATTTGTGGGTTTTATTTTTCTTGCGTAGAATTTTTGCTAGTTTCAGTAGCCTGTTATGAAAAAAATGTGTTTCAGCTGAGTGTTCGACAGCTCTGGGAAAGCCATCTGCCTGTTATCAATAGATGGGAAATACTCCCACACTGAAACAGGATTCAATATCCACCTAGAATCTGGAAATTTTCCACGTAGTACAGTAACACACTACAGGCACATGTCTCCTAGCAGGTGGAGATTAGTTTGAGAAAGAGATTGGGAGGGAAATTCTCTTTCCACTTAGCCTCGGGGACCGGGTGCATGTGCTTATACACTTACATAAGTTCAATCCATGATTGTTTCTGAGGGATGAAGGAGTAAGTGGGGTAAAATAT
The DNA here is from genome assembly GCF_040802235.1 of Manis javanica. Taxonomy (NCBI): domain Eukaryota; kingdom Metazoa; phylum Chordata; class Mammalia; order Pholidota; family Manidae; genus Manis; species Manis javanica. The sequence goes on from NC_133171.1 coordinate 5,022,920, forward strand.
AAATAAAGAGTATGATGACATTACAAAGGTGAGAAGAAACAATTCTTGTAAGTTAGTCTTCTGGTCAGAGAAAAAACGTGAGTTACAATGACAGTAAAGGTTTAATGGTAGTTTTCAGATTTTCAGGTTTCTGTTGTCTTGCTTAGATATCCTACATAAATGGTATATTTAAAATTGTCTGACGCCATGCAATAATAAAACATTTGAGTATATGGCTTGTGAACTAAGTTGGAACGTTTTTGTTAGCAGGAGATAGAATCCCATCGATGTTGGACTTTAGTGTATCCATTACAGTAGCCAGCAAAGAGAAGAACACAGGTAGTACATAAAAAATATATACAAACATAAATTATTAGTCTGAAAGAATGTTTAAATATAATATGGAATTGTAAATGCCCACCCCTGGCTCTCAACCCCCACAACACATAATAAACCTTTGAAATATCAATAAAATTACCATGGACAAGAAAAGATTTTCATTAATCACAAAACTACTTAGAATGGCTAAATTTTGAACATAGGTTTCCTGATTTCAGAGTCAATTTCTTTTCTACTATTTCCTTTCACTTCACTGATTTTTAAAAAAAATTCATAGTTGAGACCGGTGCATTTGTTCTACACTTAACCTAAGTACTATATGTGCTTGTTCTCTTTCTTATCCCTCTTTAAAAATATTTTGGATATCTTAAAATGTTTTAAAGCCACAATTATGATATAAAATAGTATAAAATGCATGTTATAAAATCTCCTTTTATGTGAATATCAGCATTCCCATACTTCACTTTTTACTGTTACTACATACATAGGCTTCTTTAAAATGCCTACATATATATAATATTATTGTACGAATTAAACTTCTCATAATCATATGTGTGACCGAATGACATTTACTTTTTTTGCTTTGAGATTTGTACATGTTCATATATTTAGTACTAATCCATTCTTTTCACTGCTGTATATTATTCTATAATATATTGTCCACTTTAGTATCCACTCCCTACTGATGGAGAGTGGTGTTGCATATGCGATGGCTTCAGACTTTCTCAAAAATGTGTGAGTTACCAATATTTGTGAATAGCACATCCATTTCCCACTGGTTTGCAGTGGATACTTGTCATAAGTGATCTCCTACACATATGTATGTTTCTGTTTCCAGTGTTCTACATGTAACCTTACCATACCATCTAAACCATTACGTGTTTATAGAAAAGTATTGATATCTGGTAAGACATGGTCCTTTACCTTATTAGTCTGGATTATTGTGGATTTACTGTTCTTTCATAGGAAAGGTTTGCAATTTTGAGCTCCCCAAAAATGGTTGCGGTTTTGATTGAAATTACATTGGTTTGACAAATTAATGTATTTAAAATTGACATCTTTACACTAGTGAGTTGTTTTTATTCATGAACATGGTATATTTTTTAATTTATTTAGGTCTTCTGTAATATCTCTGAATAACATTTTTAATTTTCAACACAAAGGGCCTGCACATATTTTATTTGTAAATTGACTCATTTAAAACTTTTTCAATTTACCTGTTATTGGACTATAGAAATCATATGATATTTTTGATATTAATTTTATTCATAGATCTTGCTAATCATGACACCTAAATTGGGGAGTTATCATATAGACAAAAGATTTAATCCTTGGGAGTGGTATCCCTTAGGGTGAGAGTACAGAGAGGAGAGAAGGAGGAATTTTATGTTTAAAGGTTAGGATGAGAAGTGTGGCTGGTCGTTTAGGAAGAAAAGCACAAGAGAGTAGAATTACATGGCAAAACAAGAGATTGTTTCAAAGAAAAAATAGTCAATAATGTCAAAATGCTACTAAGATGTCAAGGAAAATGAAGATTAATACTTTGATAGAAAGGAATGTGGCAGAAATCATACTGAAATATATTGATGAATGAAATGGAAGTAGAGGTATTACAGGTAAATAGCTCTTTCAAGGAGATTGACAATGAACAACAACAGAAAATATGAGTGAAAGTTTGTGTGTGTATGTTTAAAAACTTTCTAAACTATTACAATTTGCTAGAAGTTTCCTTTATTTCCTATGTAGAGATTGTATTATCTGCAAATAATAACATTACTTCTTCCCAATCATATTATTTACCACTGACACTAAGTAACTATCTTATTGCTCAGGTAAAGCCACCAATACTGTATGGAATAGCTTTGATGATCATGAACCTTCTAGTCTAGTTTTTAATTGAAAGTGTACCCTTGTTTCCTTTCATCAAGAATGAGGTTTGGTAGATACTATTCATCAAGTTAGGGATATTCCCTCATATTATTCTATTCCTAATTCACTACATATTTTATCCAATTAGTGGTAATTAAATATTATTGAAAGATGTTTTTCATCTTTGGGAAGAGCAATTGCTTTTTCTTTTATCTGTTGATATGGTAAATTACAATAATGGTTTGTCTAGTGTAAATATATCCTTGAATTCCTGTGCTAAACACAAATTAGCCTAGATGAATTTATATATTTACATATTAGTTGATAAATTCAGCTTGCTAATATTTTTTAATGTTTGGGCATATGTTCACTAATAAAAAGATTGACTGCTAGTGATTTTTTCTTTTACTGTCTTTTTGCAGTTTTGATATCAAAGTTATTAATCTTTATAAAACATTATTTGATGCTAGCTCTTTAATTCTCTAAGACAGTTTGTATTAGTAATTGGATTTACTTCACATTCTTGTTAATAGATTTTATTTTGGGGGCAGTTTTTAGATACACAACAAAACTGAACAGAAGGTACAGCTATTTTCCATATACCCCCAACTCCATACATGTGTAGTATCCCTGATTACCAACATTCTCCACAAGAGTGGTACACTTATTATAATTGATGGACTGATGTTGACAAATCATTATCACCCAGAGGACATAGTTTACATCAGGGCTCAGTCTTGATGTCATACTCTTTACATATTGAAAACTCAAATATGCATTAAAAGAAGAATATGTTACATAGTCTCCCATAATTTTCCATCTACTATAGCTAGAATTTCCAGAATCTCTAATCCATCATTTTGAAAGAAATGGCAATGAAGCTTCAATATCATTGAATATACCTTCAAAAATTCCACTTATCAAGTTCATATTTACCAGGGGCTCATTAGAAATTAAAAAAGATCAAAGTAAGGAGGAAACAACTGAAGGCAGGGAAAGTAAGCAATTTTGAAATTTGAGGATCCAATGACCAGGTGAGATCCCAGGCAACCAGTGGACCAGAGATGTGGAGTATGTATTCACAACAAATCCATCAGTGATGGAAATGCAGGACTTTACAAGCAGCAGTTGGGAATGAATCTCACAGGGACCAAGTTCCTTATCTATTTTGTTTAATGTGCTCTTGCTGAGCTGGGAGTTCACTAGTCATTAGTGTTAGATGAGGAAGGGAAAAATTATCAAATTATACTGTTTAGGATTGTTACAACTTCTGTGTCAGATTTTTAATGAGATATTTAGGGTTTCTAGTCTTTACACTTTTTTTGTAACAAAAAATAATGTGCAATAGGAAAATATGCAAATTCTACATGGTTACTTCAACAACATCTAAAGCTTTGTTTTTTTGCTATTTCATTCACTTGAGAGCTGTGTAATATCAACAATCAAGGTCAGCATCATAGGAACACAACAAATGAGCAGTTCTGTCCAGGATCTAAGGGAAAGTTCATGGCTGGGGAGAGGAGGGTAGCAGTTAATAGAGGAAGTGTGGACCAACTTGCCTGAGTTCAATCTCTACTTCTTCACTTACAACCTGCTTGACACTGAACAATTTATCTCACTTTCATGTGTATCAGTTACCTCATCTGAAAAATGGAGATGCTAATAGTGGCTACCTCCAAAGGCTGTTCAATTAATTTAATGAGGTAATGTCTATAAAGTGCTTAGAACGGTGCCTGTCATATAATAAGCACTCGGTAAATGATAGGCATGTTAGCTATTATGGAGAATGACATCAGAGCCAAATATTGCTACAAGAGTTTTCTGGTAGAATCTGATGCCAGGATCCTAGCAGGCAAGTAAGCAAGACAATGAAGTAAGGAAATGGCACATGTTTTTTACAACATACTGTAATCTATCATCCTCTTACCACAAGCAAATTTGAAATCTCCAAAACTAGGCTCCTTATTTACTTTATATCTCTAGTTCTTAACATAGAGACTGGCACACAGCTGGAACTCAGTAAGTAATAAAAGTGTGCATGGGTATGCCTGTGTGTGTGTGTGTGTGTGTGTGTGTATGAGAGAGAGAGAGAGGAGGGTCAGACATGAGTAGCACAGCAGGTGATGAATAATCACTGCTGAGCTCTGTAGATTGCGGTGACTGCATTCAGCTGTCTATAACAGCAGACTTACTGGCTAGAATCTGTTCTTTATGACCTCATTCTGTTTGGTGGTCTGCTTATTACTTGTTTGATCCCAAAATAGCCTCTATTAATGCCTATGTGCTGTTGATTGTCTTTTGGCATAAAAGCTGTTGAAAAGAGAATTAACTCCTTTCCACAGGCATTTACAGAGACTGCCTTGGACTACATACATTCAATGCAGGGAATTGCTTTGGAAGTATTCAAAAATATTATACAATTAATTGTGTTTATATGTAAGTATTGGTATTTGTTTAAATTACCACCCAAACTTTCAAAGACTTTGAGATGCTTTCTAAGCCTAGGAAATGAAAAATCTGAGTATTCTAACTAACCACATTTCAAAGTAGATTGTATGTATTAGATTCCAAACTACCAATGTACATCGAAATATAAACCAGTAACATTGCACAATTACTTTATACACCATAACTTCATTCAACATAGAAAAATAAAAATTTGTTTTAGGAGTGAGACTTGGATATTTTATGGGCAGAACATGAATTTTGAAGTTTTTCTGTACATACAGTGCTGTTCTTCAAAGTACAGAAATTAACAAAATGAGTAGCTATAGAAACTTGATATAATGATAAGGAAATTATACTCACACATTTCATTATGTATGTGAAAGAAGTATTTGAAACAATTGTTTAAATAAAAGATTGCTTTTCCTAATTTTAAGGAAACCTTCTACCAATCAGCTTAAAGAAGTACCCAATGTCATTCCTGCCCTCTTCTACCCCCACACCCACCAAGCAGAGTGTGAGATTTCTTCAGCCAAAGTTAACATGCAAATTCATTGAATTTTTTCCTATATCAAAAGAAAAATTGCAATAAAATAAATACCTATAATCACAGGTGGTTTCAAAGCCTTCAGTTTTGTTGAAATAAGTCACATTCACTAGTTTTTAATCCTATGAGGGCACAATAGAATTTAGCACATTTATTATTATAAAGTCAACAAAATGTATATTTGAATAGCAAATTTAATGCACCCCTTTGCCTCTGCAGATAAACAATTATGATTGTTTATTCTTTATGCACAAAAATGCTGCTTCAAGACTGCAAATTAATATTTTTCTTAAGCTGATGGAAATTCTTTCCCATTTTCACCTGTATTATGAAAATTTTAAATAAATCTGTTTTCAACACCTGAACATAATGTGTTTCATTTTGAGCCCTGTCTGCCGAATTCACATGAAACTGCCAGGGTACAAAATAAACCTAGTAGCTCCACCTGTTTTCAAATTACTCTAGATTTAAAATGAAGCATAAACCCTTTAGAAGTGTAATACAAAATTCCAAAAAGCAATGAATAAATATTAATGTTCTCACTAATTTTAGTTCTGTTCAAAAGCCTTTTCAAAGCAAAACAAACATTAAAAATCAAAAGTTTTTAAGTGTAAAGATAGTTTTGTTACACAGTGTTTTCATTAGGAGTAATGTTGAGCTGCTGTAACAAAGGTCCCACAGTGGCTTAAACAAAATTGAAATTTATCCCTTTCCCATGTGTAACAGTCTAAAAATGAGTAACAAAGACTGATGAGTGGTTTTGTGGTATTGTACACCCAGGCTGTTTTTATTTTTCACTTTGCCTTCCTCAGTTCATGGCTTCATCTCCTTGTCTAAGGTGGCTGCTCCACACTCCATCACTGCATCACATCATCTAAAGGTGAGGAAGACAGAGCGTGCCTGGGGTGATTAAATTCCATAGACCGGAACACGGTCATGTGGCTGTTTTTTGCTGCAAATGATACTCCTAACAAATGTGGTCTTTATTCTGAGTGTCCAAGTGTCCAGTAAAACACAAGGCTTTATTACCAATGGAAGAATGTGAAACTGGGTATTTGGGGACAATTAGCTATCTCTTCTGCAACACAGGTAAAACATGGTGAATCCAGAACACCTCTTTTACCTGGACTGTGGGATAAAGAAATAAATTTGTAGTATTTTTATAGAATCAATTTCTAGTGAACTTGAATAAACAACTTAGACTTACTATCTCTGCTCTCAGTATCTAATCATTAGACATTTGACCTCAAGTATCTTTTTCATTTTTCAGGAATATTCTCCCAGATTAACCTTGTTTTTAGTTTTGAATATACTGTTGTTGTTGTTTTTTTGTCTAGTTTTATTCTCTTTCTGTATCAGTGGATCATTAAACACTCAATAATATAATAGCATAGATAGAAAAATTAGATGTTAATAATATCATACCGGTCTGGTTACACCCTACATTTCACTATTATTTGAACACTATGCTTGGTACATTACACAAGACTGGAGCAATAGGTTAAGCAATGTATACAACATTTTACTTCAGAGGGATCAAGAAAACTTGGAGAAAATCCAAAACAGTATAATAAAAAGGATGAAAGAACTGGAAAATAGCCCCTTTGATAAAGGGGAGATGAACTGGAAAGTTTTAGCAGTAAAGAGAGAATGGATGGTTTAATAACAGTATTTACATCTATGTTTTTTTTAAAGTGAACATCAGTGCCATTGGATCTTGGTCACAAATAAAGAAAGAGTACAAAGGAGTAAAATAAAAGCAAAACACAAGATCAGGGTCACACAGACCAATGAATACCAAATTTATCTTAGAGGCCATATAACTGAGTTAGGAGAGCATGGACTTAAACACCAGAATAGCTTGTAATGGCACATGCGAAAACGAAGGACTTCAAAACCTTTGGGTTGGGCAAAAAAGATCTATCAAGGAAGGCTTTGTAGCAGATATACCGGTGCTCATTGTATCTCCATGTTTGAAACAATTGCCAAGAAATACTATAGATGCTTTTGAATTGGAAACACATTTCAAAGTTAGAATCATTTAAAGTCTCTTCTTAAAGAAAGAGAAATAGACTGAGAGAAGGAAATTTTCTTGATGAAAACTCTAATCAGTTCTATTATGAACTATCTGCACAACATAATTATAAATCAAAATGACAATTATCTGTAGGGCTGAGGCTTGACCATTTCTTTTTTGAATATGGCTAGAGTATGGCAGATCCCTTCTTGCAAAAGAGTGACTGCATCCATGCTTTTGTCTTTATTCCAACTTATTTGCTATTCATTTCTCACACACAAGTCTTAAAATACTTGGGGCCTAAGATACTCAGCAGGCTACTCAAAGGCTACAAGTTTGCATTTAGACTTTTTAGATGACACTAACTTGCAGTGACACCTTAGGCCCCTTTAATCTTTCCACCCCTTAGTTTCTTCAGCTCTACTGTGAAAAGAATAAAGTTGACCTAAGAGAGGTGTCAGGTGGATCAAAAGAGTCACTATTTTAAGGGCATATTTTAATGTTACAATATAATATTTTGGTTCCTATTGGTCATAGCAACCGGTGAAATGTATCTACACTCCCCTTATACACTGCTATTCAAAACAATAACTAGTTTACAGATACCTGAGATTTTAGAATGCACAAAGATGTCTGTAAATTAAAAGTCAAGCCCCCTTGGCAATTCTGCAACTCTTCTATAAATTCATATGATATACCATCTTCTCGTATTTTCAGTGAATGTTCAATATATCATAATAAAAGCATAAAGTAGAATGCAAGACATGCTAATTGGTTCCTAATGATATATTTAATAACTTTCTTGAACTTTCAACTTATCGTGACTCCAACCTAAACCAATATGTGCTCACACACTCTCACAGACTGGTGGGTAACACAGCAGGCATGCAGATACTAAAAGCTCTTGTATGGGTCATACATGCAAACCTGCAGTGAGTCTATGGAAAACCAAACCCCAATAGAGGATGTTTAGATTAAGACTTTTAACATGGTGACTTTCTAAAATAAGCACTTTTCTAACTTAATCCAGCCAACCATGTCTCTCTCCCTTTCTCCTGTCTTGGTCTTCTACTCATTACAGTAAATATTTATTAAGAAATAAAATAGTTCATCTTTATATTACCCAAGACGACTATAAGTGATCGTGTCCATTCAAATAAACATAGCATGCTTAGTATTTAATACTTAGTCAAAATATTTTCAAAGTGTTTTCAAAAGTTGCTATTCTCAGAGGTTAAAATTTTCTGAGAGGGAGTAATGCTTTAATGATTGGCTTGTTTCATATTGGTGATAAAGTTGTTACAGGAAATTGTGTTACTATGTTTGGTCATATTCAGCCATTATTATTTCCTCTGTTTAATGTTTTCATTTATCTTTGATAGATAGTTCAAATACGTGTTCAATTAAAACTTTCTCTAGGAAATAAATATCAAAATATATGTTAAGTTAAGTGAATATAAATTGGCTTTGAATATGTAGAATTACCATGTCAATTTTAAGGTTAAAAAACTTAAACTATTCATCCAGGGTCATAGAATATTACATGTAACAGAATCTTTTATATCAACAAGATTTGAATAGAAATCTTGGAGCCAAAATATCATATAAAAATTTTAAAGTTATTGCATCAAAACTGAAAGAGCTATTTTACCAAAGAGCAAGTGTTCTACTTATGCTTTTCTTTGAATATGTGAAAATTATATACTTGATATTATTAAATATTAAATATATTTATTTTTACTAGTAATATGTAAAAATATACCTAAATGTACTCACATGTGTTTATACTAAAATATGTACTTTTTAGAGTATGAATTATAACCAAATATATATTCAAAACATGTTTTGACAAAAATGTTCTCAATCAAAAATGAACATATTTCAAAAACTTAGATGTTTTTCGGATAATAACATTATTATTTAGAAGGTACTTTTCAACGTAGGGACCAGTCTAGATCTCATTTTCTAACATGTACATATTGTCATCTATTAATAAAAAGTAAGAGACATTGGCATGTAAGGGAACTAAATGTACTAATCCCTCTTAACCATCTCTATTTCCCCCTAGCTTCCCGATTCCAGAAACCACAATTTGGTGAGGCAACCAAAGCCACAGTTACCTGCTTGAGGAACATGAGTGCAAGCTTATCATTAATATTTTTTCAGTTTCATTGAGATATAACTGACATACAACTCTGTGTATGTTTAAGGTGTAACTACATATATTGTGAAAGTATTACCACAATAAGTTTAGTTAGCATTCACTTCCTGATAAAGTTTAAAAAACTGTTTTTCCTTGTGATGGGAACTTTTAGGATCTACTCTCTTAGCAGCTTTTAATTATGCTCTACACCAGTGTGAACTAAACTTATCATTTTAGATATAAGGAAAGTATCTCTCAAGGGGATTAATACAGAAGTAGAAAATCTAGCTACACACTTTTCCATCTCAGCCTATGTCATTACCTGTATACTGTTTCATTATGCCCTCTTCATTTTCAAGGTGAATTCCAGTTTTTCCTGGTCTAGATTTAAAGTTTTGTTGTCACTGTCCAAGTGCATTAGAAGGATTATTTTTTCCTTAAATATTCCCATAACTGGTGTATGTTCATGACCATGACATCACTTATACACACTAAGATGCTGTACAAACCCAAAGTTGCCTTTTATAATGAAAATTATAAAAACATGGAAAATGCCAATAAAACATCTCTCTTACTATGCTTGTCATTATAACAGTAAAAATTATAGGGTGACGTCAGGAAAGTTACAGATACTTTTTGGCTTATAATTAGTGAGCAATTTTATTCTAACATATAACTTTGTTTGCTTTTAACATGAAAAATGTCTCAAACTGTAACATATCATCTTTCATAAATGTGATGTCATTCAATGTGGTATTGATGCCAGGATATTCCTCATATTAGGTGACTCATTCATAAATATATAATCTGTTCACATAAAAATGAAACTATATTAAACTCTGCTTAAAGAATGTTACTCTGAATATTAAAATACAAAAGTAACTAGCTATTTTTATGTTCAATGTATTAGCACATATTTTCATACATAGGTCTCTGCAAACTGTTACATAGGGGTAGAGAGCATGGTATAATGTTGGAACCCCAGCTCTGTCATTTCCCAATAATGCATCATTGGACAATTTCTTAATCTTCCTGATCCAGGATTTTAATAGCTGGGTTATAGAGGCATCATGGATAATGTATGTAAAATGTAATATATACAATGTATGTAATTAAGTTCACACCTGATGTTTTATAATGTTCAGTAAATAGGCATTAAGAAATAGCAACGTCATTGTTTTCAACAATAACATAACCACATAAGTAATACCTCATCTAATAGTATCATTAGAAGTTTGAAAATATATAGGTAAAATGTTAAAAACATGTAAAACTTAAAAACTTTCTTCTGTCCTCATGAATTTACATAATTAAAAGATTATTCACACAGAAGCTGAGAGAATTCATAACTCCCTCCTGTTTAGTAGAGGATATCTGTTTCCTATTGTACAAATCATAGACACAAGAACTGAAATGAAAAACTAGGAAAACTAAATTTATCCTTCAAGATAATCAGGTTGGAGTGAAGTATATATAACTCTTCAAAACAACTAGAGCATGGTCTTATTAACATAGAGTCCACTTGTTCTCTCTAATTTATCATAATTTTTTAAAAATATATGTCTGAATTCATTTTAGATCACAGTGGCATTTATAATTTATAATACGTAAAACTTGTAAAACATTTTTTCTTCATTATCACTTAGGGTCCTCAGTTACTTTCAAGCATTATTGTTCTGTTCAGAGTAGGGAGCTGATAGGGGGCCAGAGAAGTAGGTGAAGGGAATTAAGATGTACACACTTCCAGCTGCAAAATTAAGAGTCTTGGGGATGTATGTGGAGCATGGGGAATATTAGTCAATAGGACTGTGATAACTTTGTATGATGACAGATGGAAACTAGGCTTACCATGAGGATCAATTATTAATGTATAAAAATATTGAATCACTATGATGTACACCTAAAACAAATAAGATATTGTTTGTCAGAAATATTTCAATAATAAAAAATACTGAACATTTTTGTTACTTAAGATTTCCAGCAACTGAGTTGTCAACAAAACAATGTGAAGAAGACATCATTTTAACAATTGTTTCTTCATCTTTAAATAACATGTGATTGATCTTTCTGGACATAAATGGTCATGGTGAGAGCAGGATTCACCTTCCCGATGTCTGTGAGGAGCAGAGGGAGCCGATGAAACCAGCTGCCTCTGAATAGTTGTCACGCTTGGATCCGTGTCACAAACGAGATGGCATTAGGTGGTCTCTAGAGGCTGACATGCCATGAAGGCAAATTAACTCCACAGTGTGAGTGGGTGGAAGGCTCTACAGTCTGTGACAATAGCTGTAGGAGCAGCTCCAGTCTGTTAGTTCCTAAGGCTATGGAGAGCTCATCATACCAGTACCCAGCTGTAAGGGGACGACTGCTGGCAGCACAGGACAAGAGAGAAGAAGGGTGATCTAACATGAACTTCTCACAGTTTGACCCATATCAGGTGCCTTGGGAGCACTGATTGACAGGAAAGAAAATAGGACATTACGGCAAATGTTCTGACATGAAATCAGAATGATGTATCCTTAAGACTTGAGCCAAAGTAGTGGTCTGCTCTTCTCTGGGGCTTCTCAGATATGGTATTTTAATGATCGGCATACATGATTAGGCCTGGCATATGTGATGAAATAGTGATGTTCCTGTGTACCAGTTATGTGTCAGAAATCACTGTCTTGTTGTTTTTAACAGAAACAGCATTGTGAAGGGTTCAGTCAGGAGGGGCGATGGAGATGCTCAGCAGTGCTCAGAAGCAGACCGGTCACTTCTCCCTGCGCGCTGCTCCAGGGCGGAGTTCTTGAGTCCTGTTTGTCATGTGTGGAAGCATGAATTATTAGAGTTAGACTGAAAAGGCGGGGATTTTGTATCATTCATCTTGAAGCCCAGTCTACTTTTCTGATATTCAATTCCTCACCCAAGACCTATCACATTAAGTAGGACCTCAACATATATAGTGACATATTAAATTCAAGTAAAGTCACAATACTTCTTGTTTTGAGGGGTTATGTGCAAATATATTACTACTACTATTAATAGGCCACCAAAGAATCCACTGCTCCAGTCACGATCAGGAAGTTGTCAGCTACCTGTTGAATATGGAAAATGGACTAATATTTCCAGCTCAGGAATCATGATGCTCTGCTGTGATTTGTTCTGGTAAAATGGATGCCTCGTCCTCTTCCTCCCACTTCCAGTCTTCTGATTTCACTTTTTATAAAACCTAAGCCACATTAACAACATCACTTGAAATGAGTCTAGCATATAACTTTTAGCTTTTCATTCTTGCCAGTATAGAACACCCTCGATGTCACTGGATATACGTTGAGCAAACAGGTCCACGTACGAGCCTGGATTCAACCCCCAGTTATCTGCACCCCACCCCCAAAGAAAGCGTGAGATAAAGACTTTAGTGTCAGATTTTTATAGAGAAGAGATTCCCAAGAGCAAGATGGAAAGAGACACACAAGAAGGATTCATGTACTGCCCGCACTACCCCACTCAGATATGCTGGATCCTCATTCGTTTACGACCAAATTACATTCAAAGTGATGGACAACTGCAGTCTCTGCAAGGGTATTTTAATTGTTATTTATTTATTTATTTATTTATTTATTTATTTATTTATTTATTCCAGCTTTATTGAGATATAATTGACATACAACATTGAGTAAGTTTGAGGTGTATGACATGCTGATTTGATTCACTGATGTATTGCAAAAAGATGACACCATAGCAGTTTGCTAACACGTGAATCAGTTCACATAATTATCATTTCTTTTTGTGGTAAGAACATTTAAGATACACCCTTTCAACGACATTCAAGTGTATAATATAATTAACTATAATAATTGTGCTGTATATTAGATCCCCAGAAGTTATTCATTTTATAACTGGAAATTTATGCTCTTTGCTATCTCCCCTTTTCCTCCACTTCTTATCCCTTGGTAACCACTATTCTAGTCCCTTTTTCTATGAGTTCAACATTTTTATATTCCACATATGTGTGAAATTGTGTGATCTGTCCATTTCTGTTTGATTTATTTCATTTAGCATAATGCCTTCTAGGTCCAGCCATGTTGTGATAAGCGACAGAAGTCCTTTCTCATGGCTGAATAATTATCTATCTATCTATCTATCTATCTATCTATCTATCTATCATCTATCTATCTATCTCTATCTCTAGATACCTCACACTATCTTTATCCATTGATTTGTTCGTGGACACTTAGATCATTTCCATACCTTGGCTGTTATGAATAATGCTGCAATTAGCATGGTAGTACAGATATTTCATAAGTTCCTGTTTTCCTTTCTTTCTAGAAAAAAAAAGCAAACTAATCCCAAAGTTAGCAGAGGTAAGGAAACAGCAAAGATCAGAATAGAAGTAGATGAAATAGAGGCTAAAAGACAATAGAGAAGATGAATGAAAGTAAGGCTAGTTATTTTAAAAGATAGACAAACTGGAAAAACCTTAGCTAGATACACCAAGAAAAAAGAGAGGGCTCAAGTAACTAAAATAATAAATAAATAAGGTATTACAACAGATACCACACACGTACAAAAAATCATGAGAGACTATTATAACAAATGCTAGTAAATGGGCAGCCTAGAAAAAAATGGATAAATTCCTAGAAATATACAACCTACCAAGGCTGAATCATGAAGAAATAGAACACCTATGCAGACCAATTACTAGTAAGAAGATTAAATCAGTAATCAAAAACTTACAAAATAAAGAAAATGGCAGGCCAAATGACTTCACTGGTGAATTCTACCAAACACTTAAAGAACACTTAATACCAATCCTTCGAAAACACTTCCAAAAAATAGAAGAAGTTGGAATACTTGTAAACTCATTTTACCAGACCAGAATTATTCTGATACCAAAACCATAAAATAATAAAATACCTAGGAATAAACTTAACCAAGGAGGTTGAAGATTTGTACAATGAAAACTATGACATTGATGAAAGAAATTGAAGAAGACAACAATAAATGGAAAGGTATCCTATGTTCATGGATTGGAGGGATTAATACTGTTACAATATCCATACCACCCAAAGGAATCTCCCTATTAGTATCCCAATGATACTTTTCACAGAAATAGAAACACAATTTTTCTTTAAAAAATGTTTAATTTCAATGGAATCATGAAAGGCCCCATGTAGCCAAAGTAATCTTAAGAAGGAACAAGGCTGGAGGTCATGTTCCATGATTTCAAACTATATTACAAAGATGTAGTGACCAAACAGTATTGGCATAAAAACAATCATACAGATCAATGGAACAGAGATGCAGAAATAAACCCATGCACGTATGATCAATTAATTTATGACAAAGGAGCCAAAAATACATACTGGGGAAAGGACAGTTTCTTCAATAATGCAAAGGTATTTTAAAAGGGTTAATGGAACAAATTGCAGTCTTCATTGTTTCAGCTAGCCTTGAGGCCATAATTGATGTTCATCATCTTCCTTTCCTGCACCCAAGAATTTCTATACTTTCCACCAGTGTTTAGACTTGTCTGGGTAACTTGATTGATATAGAAACCCAAACCTTCATCCCTGAATAGTCTAAGATCATTGCATTTAGCTTTTTTGTGCCATAGTTGCTGCAACTGTTCATTTACCATCACCACCAGGAGCAGAAGTTCCAAAAGGCATCCCGGTGAATCTTATGGCTTACAGTTATATGCCTACCTGTCCTCGGGGTATAATCGCAACGTTAGCTTTTTATGACCGTTACTAGCACTAGAGCAATTCTTTCCCTTGTGCAAAGAAAATTTATTGTGTCTCCTGGTAGAAGCATTTCCCTTCCTGGAATCAGGATTTCTATTTTCACAGAGGTAAGAATGTGAAGACAAGATACACACATTCTTTAAGTAGTTCACTGGGAGTAATGTTGGAAGTTCGAAAGTAAATGGGAGGAAAAACACAAAACGGATAAATACTAATCATAATAAAGCTGGAGCAACTATATTGTGATAAGATAAAATAGACTTCAAGCTATAGTATATTACAAGAGATAAGGGCATTTCAAAATGATTAAAGTTTCTATTCATCAGGAAAATATAACAATCATAAATAAAGCATGTAAAAAATTTGACAGAATCAAAGGAATAAATATATAATTCTATAATTATAGTTACAGATTTTACTATTCTTCTCCTGGCACTTGATAGAATAAACAGACAAAATATTAAAAATCAGGAAAGACATAGAAGATGAGATATGAACACTATTAATCACCCTCATTCAATTGATATTTATAAAACTCTAAAGACTACACCTGCAGAACTGACATTATTTTCAAATGCACTCAGTATACTCACCAAGGTTTTAGTGGGCCATAAAACAGTCTCAATACACTTAACTATGATTAGAATCTTACAGAGCATGTCCTCTGATCCTCCAACATAATTGAATGAAAAACACATAACCGTAAGATATATAGAAAGACCTCAACTATTTGGAAATTAAATAAATAATACATGTCTGCATAATCCGTAGGTCAAAGAAAAAATCACAGGGAACATGAGAAAACATTTCAAACCAAATGAAAATGTAAATGCCACATAATGAAATTTTGAAACGGTCGCTAAAACAGGGCCTAGAAGAAAATTTCTAGCTTTAGAAATTTACTAGATAGGAAGAAAAGCCTGAAATCAAGTTCCACTTTGAGGAAGGTAGATAAAGAAGGACAGAGTAAAGCTGAATTAAATAAAAGGATGAATAAAATAAAGAGCAAAACAGCAATAAAACAGGAAATGGGTGGACGATAAAAGACACTAACAAAGGCAGATTATTACTGTTAGGGCACCACAGCTATTGCACCACCCTGACACTTCCCTTTGTCCCTGAGCACATCCCAGTTCACCTCAGTGTGACAGTGGCTTTGCTCTTACTGTCTGCCAGAGGTGATCAGTACCCAGCAGCCACCAGCCACAGGTTCCTGTTGTCTGGCCAGCACATAACTCCAGCCCCAACATATTATTAGGAGAGTTTGTTTTCTGAGGATTCAGACGGCCCTCCCTGTGTGAGCCTCCGTTCTCCCAACCGTGGAGCCTAAGACGAAGGCTTGAGTGAAGATGTTTTTGTAAAACATTATTTATTTGTAAAGAGATTTCAGGAAGTGGGAATGAAAGATAGAGATGTGAAACAGGGAAAGGAAGGGCAAGTAACGCAAGGAGGTTTTCCTGATTTCTCTGCCACATAGGCCGATGAGCTCTCTTTCGTGTGGGCTCCTCCGAGGAACCTTGGAAAATGCGTTTCACAGCTGTTCACTCTGAGGCCAAAGCACGGACAGTGTTGTGCGTCAGCTCGCAAACTCTCTTGGTCAATTTGATGGTGCAGGTGTTGCCTCCGCCTGTTGCTGTGGTGCATGTGCGAATGTGAAGAATTCACAGACCTGTTTCATGCTGCAAAATTAGAGAAGTGCTGGGCAGGCTCTGGGCAGAGGGCAAGGGTATTGGGCCACATATTTGAAGTGAAGTCCTCTCAGGTACCACCTGGGTGACCTTGGACAAAGCCTATTTATACCTTGTTCCCACAGCAGTGGTTGTAGTGGAGATGGCCAAGCAGACTTGAAGGGATGCATCACTGCGTCCTAAAACAGGCAGTTATCACTGCCTAGGACTACTAGTATTTATTAGGAATTTGCCTTCAAATTTAGGCAAGACTGTTAAAGTGTGGCCTGTGCATGCCATATTCTTGGGTGTAGGCTGATGAAGACAGGTAAGATTTGGAGTCAACTTCGGATTTTTTAGCAAGAACTTACGTATTTTTTCTTTGTTAAATTTCTTGCACTGATGGAAATGTTTTATTTTAAAATTCCTGTTGAACAAATGGATTGAAACTTATCTTTTAAAATAAGAGTCACTGATTACACAAACTTCCAATGACTGTATAATAGGTAAAATACATTTACTAAGGAGTAAAATATTTTTATTATTCTCCACTCCACTCCCACCCCCAATGAGATGCTTATGCTTCTAGAATCAACCCCTTCCTTATTTGTGATTTATAGCACTGCATAAAGCCCATTATTGTCATATGTCACTATATTTAGCTCCCCACTATGTTGAACCTCTGGAGTTCTAGGGCTTCAAAGACAAAAAACCTACATTTATTAAATATCTACTATGTGTCAGGCACTGTATTTTTACATACATCTATAAAATAGATATATGCAAACACAGTTGTTTAATCCCTATAATAACTTTGGAGGTAGATATACCCTGCATTCTAAAAGGAGATAAAAAAAGCAATTTAAGGAGATTATAATTTATGAAAATTCACACCATAAGTAAGTGCAGTGCTGAGATTTAAAGTCCCTGCATACTGCATTTTCCTTTATACCCATATTAATTCATACAGCCTGAATGTCTCACATGGTGCTTATTAATCGTGTCTCTTTATTCTGTATTTTTGATGCTTTGACACCTCAGGGACTTGCTGAACCTGGAGAGACTGCCCCTCCCAGGGCTAGCCAGTTCCTAGAAAGGTCAAACAACTTTTTGGAGAGCCTGCCTTTCCTGTGCAAACCACTAACCCAGAGCCCATACTCCAACCACTTCTTTTTTGGAGCTCTTATCCCTGGGCCGCTATCCCCCTGCCCTAATCAATCCAGGACTGAGTACCAGACAACCCCTACACCCCACAGCCAGCTGACATTATTCAAACCAGGCAATCCTAAATCAGCCACCCTGGCTCAGTTATTCCTTCTTGCAGGTACCACAATAAAATTTCTTGCCACAGTATCGCATTCTCTCTGCCTCTTGACTGACTCAGGTGTTTCCCCATGCGGTGGTCCCCTCCCTCAACCATAGTGTGTTTTCCCCTCAACCATAGTGTGTCCCCACTCTTCTTGGGATCTGTAACAGACTATTTTTTCTATAACAGTTGTTTCCTGATCTGTTGGCCTCAGACCTAAATAATACAATAAACGTGTATTTTAAAAGAGGTTCTTGGCCTGGAGCAGACATGTAATAAAGCCTTGTTGAAATGAAATAATAGAAATAGTTGAGAAGAAAGAACAACAAAGCAAGTCAATATCTATTATCAGTCCATTGCATCCTTGGAGATGGTTAAGAGGGTGTGATAGAATAAAACACAATACTAAAATCCATCAGCTTTATAGTTTTGTAAATCTATATATTTGCTTTGCAGATTTTTCACATTCAATAGGAAAACTGTTTACATTTTCTACCATTTTCAGTATGATGTAGGATAAAGGTTCATCCATATTCTTTCCATCTATACTGCCAGATTTATTTCAGGACACCCATGTTAGGCTCTGTGGGAGTACCCTCCACTAGAAATCGTGTTATGCTGTCAACATTTGCTAGGTTATTAATGGGAAGGACACTTACAATTCTGTACAAATTCTGGAGTTTACATTCTTGCCTGTCTTGGGACAAAAGTGGCTACTGATTTGTGTAATCACAAATCCAATCGTACAAAAGTGGGCAAGTCACAATGGGAAAACACTCAGACCTAAGGAAAGATGAGGAGAAGCCATATGAGACATGAGGGTTATTGAGACTTACATACGGGAGCCCAGGAGTGGTGGTTGGATGAGGTTGTGCACTGGTGTCATGGACAGGGAGGGACCTGCTTATATGGGGTGAGGGGACAGAGACTGTGTGCATGCCAAAGAGGGTACTCAGTTTATAGTCATATGCTATATACTACCTGTTATGCCAGAAGTAATCATTCATGCAATTAGTGCCCCAAGGGGTGAAACCTCAACAGAGGGGTCTGCATTCCAATTAGATGTGTCCATCAAAAAGGCAGGCCTGGATTTGGCCAGACCCAGGCCGTTGTTGTACCACATCCTTACCATATCACCTGAAGGAGGGGGCCATGTGGAAACATGGTTATTGTGGGACAAAGATTACAGGCAGTCAGTGATTGTCCTCTCATGTATCCAGTGCTGAAAATACTGATTTTCAATTTTTATTTTTTCCTAAGAATCATTGGCAACTTGAATACGTAAAGAGCTCAAGATATTATTTCTATGAATTTGAAGCTATTTAGAGATAGTTTCAATGATCTGCTTTAACCCTCTGACACCAAATGTGTGGGATGTTTCCACACTAACAACTGACTGTCTAACTCTCTGGTCAACAACCAGGTGTCCAGAGATTCCATTCAGTTCTGACACTAACTACCTGAAGTTAGCATAGACACCACAGGTTAAGGGCACAATCCCACAAAACTGTCCCTATCCCCACTTCAGAGTCAATCACAAGTTCCCAGGCCTCCTATTCTTCTGACCAGCTATAAATTGAGAGTTCCTATGATTTTCCTCCTCAGGCTCAATAATTTACTAGAATGGCTTACAGAGCTCAGGAAAACACTGTCCTTGCTATTACTGTGTATCACAAAGGATGGAACTCAGGAACACACAAATGAAAGGGGTGTGTAGGGCAAGGTATTTTGGCGGTGATGGGTTTGGAGGCACATGGAGCTTCCATGACCTCTAGGGAGCACCATTTTCCCAGCACCTCCATTTGTTCACCAATCTGGAAAGTCCCTGAACTTGTCTTTTAGGAATTGTTTTTTAGGGCAAGTTTCATTATATAGGAAGGATTGGTTAAATCAATGGTCATTGATGATTGACTGGGTCTCCAGCCCTTCAGCCCCTGGAGTTCTGGGGATAAGACTAAAAGTTTCAAACTTCCAATCATGTGGTTGATATCTCTAACTATAATACCCCCCATCCTGAAGCTGTCTAGGGGCACACAGAGTCACCACATTTCCATAAACTCAGGCTCAATATAAAGAGGCTTATTTTGAATAACAGAAGATACTCCTCTCACCCCTATTACACAGGAAATTCCATGGATTTTAGAAGCTCTTGCACCAGGAACCCTGGAGGAAGATCAAATACATGTTTCTCATTAGATCACAATATCACAACTTCCAATTAGGAAGCCAATCAACACACATTCAAGTGTAGGGTCCCTTCTTACTAAAAGATTATGTGAATTATGTTTTTATTTCATTGATTGGTTTAAGTCACTTAGAATGGAAATTTATTAAGCTGGTTAGAAAAATAAATTGGTTACTATATTTCTAAAGGACATAACTCCTGTTTCAATCAACTATTTGTCAAACCCCTACTATGTGTACAGAACTGCTATGGGCTCTACACAGTTTTATGTAGCTCAACCAAGTTTGATGTTGTGTCTGGAGAAAAGGTCTTCACTTGAAAAATTGTATATTTCATTTAGAATATAGTTGACAAGGAATGTCAATAGAATTTCAGTAAGAACCTTTCTTTTTATATGCAACATGAACTAGTGATTTCTTATTTCTTATTCTTTTTATGACTTGTGTGACTTACATTGAAAGAATAACTATAGTCCACATTTAGAAATTGTCTTACATAAAAAAAATTTCCAGTATAGCAACTAATGAAATGCTCAATGGGCTAAGGGCTGCATTATGGCTCCATATTGTGGGGATAATGTACACCACTAGCGTAAGTACGTATTAGTCAAATGCCTAGAAACCTGTTCACTTCTGTTCCTGACTTGAAAATTACAGAATACACAATTAAAACAAAATGTGTGTAATTTTCCAAGTGCAATAATTTGTGTTTCCCTGATTTTTTTTTTTTTTTGAGTAACAAAGTTGACTTGAATAAAAGGCTACTGAGGTATTTCAGGTCTCTACTGAATTTGATCTGTGTACATTTTAGAGATAAGTTTTGTTTAAATTCAGTCAGGCAGGCAAAAGGGGTATACAATTAAATGGCTTGTTTCAAACCAAGGACAAAATTTGTGTGGGTGTAGGGTCAGAGTGAGAGAGAAGCCTGGAAACATCTGATTTACATTGGTAGCTGTTATATTCTGAGTAAAGAATTGTTTTTCAAAGATGTGGAAAATTCCCCTTACTTTGAAAAAATCACAGTGTTTCCCATGCAAATAGAAAATCTCATTTTATGTTGATATCCTATGGTAAATTAACAACCATAGTATCATTTATGTGCAATCCATTTACCTTTTCAGCATATGATCATTTCATGCATCTCAACGGAATTTCTAAAAGCTGAAAAATCACAATGTGGGTTTAGAAGAGAATAACAACTTGTACCAAAGAGAATATCGGGAGTTCAGCTTATCACTTTACAAAAGCTTATAGATAAATACAACTTAAACAGACTTGTTTCCCTAGGTTAAAATAACTGCACCTTCCTCTTTTCAATGGGAATTCATTCCCCAGATAGTCTGGCATTCTGGAGATAGTCTTACATAGAAAGATGTTCCCTAATTCCTCCATAGATAGAGATTAAATTTAAAGTAAAGACTAACATAAGCATTCCTGTGTCTTTTGTTTGGTGTGATAGTAGAGTTGGGAGGAGTAGAGCATGTCTGGACACACAAACACATAGGTATACAAAAACACACAAATATGTATGTATGCACAAACAATAATATGATATGATGCAGATGTCAGAATATTAAGCTAGGGGTCTTCATTGGGAGTCAGTGGCCTTTAAACTCATCTTAGAGAACAGCCATGTGTCAGTAGGGTGCTTTAGATAATGCAGAAAGTGAGGGTGTGGGAGGTGGACAACGAAAATAGAATTGAGGACAGCAGTCTTGGTTCTAAAATATGAAGACACATTATTTATCATAGGTCTGGAATTCTAAGGGATTTTAGAGAAAATCAGCTTCTAGCAGGAGACAAGGTAAAGCCCGGGACTGTCATTACACTCTCTCAGTCAGTATCCTTTCCTAGATATACTCAGTCTTTCTGAGGGTCTTTGCACCCTGCAATGCGTGACCCATTCAGCATAGCTGAAAGTGTGTTCCCCTTAGGGAACAATGTTTCTAGAGGCGGAAAGGTGACTGTTTTCAGTGTGCTGTGTAGCGTGCGGGCTTAGATATAAACTTGATGAGAAAACTTGGTTACAGTATAACAGTTTATATTGATACACCATGGCTACGTTTGAGTGGTCTGACTTGTGGCTGGCTGGTAGGTTAATTGTGACTGAGCACCCCCATCCCTAAATTCTTGATCACATTACACAAGAGGCAGGACTCCATCCAGCTGCTGGTTAAGAGGAAAGTCTACGATACCTTCCCAAGCAGTAGAACGCGCACCTCTGAAACTGGCTGCCAGAAGGTCCCTCTTACATGTGTCTTTTCCAGTCACTGTCCAAACAACTCACTCTCCTTTTCTGTTAGAGTGTGAGATACCTGGAAGTGGGAAAATGTGTAGCCTTTATCATCTTTCTTTGTCTGGGACCCTCCTCTTTCCCGACCACTGGTCTCCTGGGGAAGAGAGCTACATCAAAGCTTGTTTGTGTCTTACCTGTATCTGCTAAGACTATTTCTTTGTGTAAAGATTTTCCACTCAGGAGGACACAAACTACCCAACAAACCTTCTTCCACTCCTGAAACTTAAATATCATTTCTAAATAAGAGTATTTAAAATGAGATGCTGGTGACCTCACTTGAAAACATGAGCTGTTTGTTGAACCAGAAACATCAAAGTTGTTGACTCACATCCCTCCAAATCAGCGAAACAGGAGAGCAACAGCAGGTTTAATGCTCTTAGAGCAGCCTTCCTATGCAAAGCCTTCACCTCCCTTCTAATCTCTCCCTGGTTTATTCTGTCAAAAAGGGGCTTCTTATCATCAATCCCCGGCTCACTTACTCATTTATTCATATTTGACAAAATTGTTATACAAAATGAGTTTACTTCCATTATTCAATTTATTTTTTAAACATGATCTAATATTTTTCTTGCTCAGTGTGATAAAGTTTAGTAGTTGAAATCAAGGAGTTTAAGTAGTTAGACAAAATGGTGAGCAAAGTGAAGTTCTCACTATCTCATTTTCTCAAAGAAATATATTTCTTCTAAAATAAAGTATATTCTTTCTGACCTTACTGTTACTGTTTTTCTCAGGTGAGATATTGACTCCAGTATGATGGTCATCTAAGTAAATGTGGTCAGGGCCATTTACAAAAGCCCACCCATCAGTCTCTAAGTGACTGGGAATAAGGTACCTTATTCTTGTTTCTATTTCCCCACAGAGCCTATTTCAGGGTCTGGCACAGAGCTTTCCTTAAATAAAAGGTTTGATTTCATTTATATTTTAAATCTGTGTTAAAGTGTTTTCCTAATGAAGTGTTTCCAACCTGTGTTTTACAAACCCCAGAAAGTTTTCTGTTGCCTCAAAGGATATCATAATTTCAATTTTTTCTCTTGACTGTTTTTTTCTAATTCACTTTTAGTATTAAAGACTATGATGTTATATGATCTCTTGAGAATGAGAAATTGCTGCTTAAATTTCTTAAATGATCTGGGATCGTTGTCTGACTATGCAAATGTTTAAATCAACATTTTTTTTTCACAGCAGATTATGATGTGAGAAGAAAGAATACCTATAAATGGCTTCTAATCATAATCGTGCTAAAATGTGTGCATAATCTTCCATTGTCACTAATTCTCAGTCAACTCATATGGGCTCAAACATGACTTTAAAAGTCAGTCTCATTATTTTATAGTTAAATTTTGTGCTGTTTCACTCACTTTGTATAGAAATCTATTGTTTGAAACACTGAACTGCAGTTGATACATCAATGTGTAAGGACAAGTTTGCCAATAGGAATCTGGGGAGTCACAGCTAAAACATACACATACAGCATTCAAGAATACACACTACACAAATTAAAAAAAGAAATAAATGAGTGAATGAATCTAATACATGCTCTGGATTATGACCTTACTTAACACTGAATTAGTAACTTCAGAATTAAGCATTTGAACTAAGTGACAGTTTATATCCCTAGTTATATTTTTAACAGTTAATAGTGTGTTTGTGTGTGTGTGTGTGTGTGTAGTGGTTTAATACCAATAAAGTATTCCCTGACTTCTGAAACAGATTTCTCCAGGGCATCACAGTGAGGAATAGTACTAACATAAGTCTGAAAGTACTTAGCACACAACAGACTGTCATTTCTCTGGATCAGGGATTCACAGTAAAGCAATGAGCCCTATGCCCTTTCCTCTCATAGAATTCAAGGTCCATGAGCTGTAGGTATACTCTTATACTTTAAAAGGGTATAAATTGAATAAAGTCCAAGGACATTTAATTTACCATCATTTGAAATGAAAAGTCAATTGCAGCTGGACCTTACTAATAGATGACAGTACTCACTACTGCCCAGACCAATTCAGCAACCTTACAATATTTTTCATTTTTAATGTGATTCTCTCCCATGACTAAAAAAGAAAACTACCCAATTTTTAACTAATCATCCTGTTATCCTAAAGTCTCTCATATCTTGAGAACAGTAACAAAATACTGAAAAACAATCATCCATGCCTCCTTGTCCAAGTCAATGGATCATACAGTCTTTAGAATCGAGCTTTCCAATGTACAGATTAACATTTCCTGAAACATTAAGTTCAAGGCATACTGTACACAGCTTGATTACTAGATGTAATCAAAACCAGGCCTGCTGTTTTGGACTAGAATTTTCCAGCCGGAGTGAGCACTGTTATTGCCTGTTCTGGTTTTTCCTTGTTTTCATCTGATTCACAGGGTAGGAAAACAAATATTGTAAGCAAGAGAAGAAAAAGTAGGCCACATAAGAACTTGCTATAGATCTGGCCTCATTTTTGTCTTACCTTCTCTCTATCACAAACGCACTCTTGGGAGCAGGCGTCAATGGTATGCAAATCTAATTGCAAAAGTCATAAACAGAACTTACATGGATGTTTCTCTCATAGTTAACTCTGTTAATGTCAGACTGGCAGTTGTCTAAATGTCTAATCTTTCACTGAATCAATAGTAACACATTTTAGATGTAAGAAAGGGTTAGGGAGTGCAGGGAAAGAGTTATGAAAGAAAGTCATTTCCAGATTCCTATGGCATTCTCAGAAGGCCTTATGAATATATGCCGACACACTAAACAAAGTAGCCTAGGAATAGAATTGTTTGGTCCACTTTTAGGCTCTAATTTGATCCACTTAAATGTTTTCATCAAAATCAAATGGCTATTGGCTTGCTCATTTGCATTCAAAGCAAAGCAGGAAGAATTGAAAAAAAAAACCACCCAATTTAATGGTGAAACTAGGTCATTAACATTAACACAGTGATTCTCAAAGTGAGGTGCCCAACCAGCAGCAGCATCTGGGATTTGGCTAGAAATACAAGCTGAGGATTGCATTTCTACAGTACGGGGTCTCCAGACCGAGACCATGCTTCCTGAACCAGACACACTGGGAGCAGGGCTGCCATTGCTATTCTAACCAGCCCTCCAGGGCTTCTGTGTGCACTGAAGTTTGAGAATCACTGGATTAAGATATCCTCCAGTTTTCAAGTCAAGGCCTTTATTGGACCTAATTTTCCTACACTTGAATCAAGTAATTTCAAGTAACCAAAAAGAAGCATACAACCAAACTATTGTTACCAGTTTATATGTAGTTGCTACTTGAAATGACTGATTTGATTTTATCCTTTAGACAAAATGAATTTCTAATAATTATGAAGGTGAAATTAATAAGAATAAATTATTTTTATAAAACTAAAAGATGAATCTTTGGGGGCTATTTTCTAATGTGTAAATTGAGGCTGGTGGGTGATAAGTTTTCTAGGATGACATCTACTTTTTATATTGCTAATATTATATATTGATCGTCCCCAAGTATAATTGATATTTAGCTTATTGTTATTAAGAAACATGCTTAGCACATATATTATCTCTTTAATCTTCCCAACAACTCCCCATGGAAGATCTTATTTCCATTTACAAAATAGAGATACTGAACCCAGTTCTGTTGTGTAACTCCCCAAGGCCGCAATTGTGTTTAGGCATGTGACTAGGGTCACTATATCATATCTGTCTTCAGTTGTACCAATGGTGATTACTTGGAGGACATGGAATGATTACCATAAAAAGATACAAAAGAGAATAAAAGTCATCCATCACCAGGTATCTTCTTTTTTCATTAAGATATCATTGCTATACAGTCTTACCAAGGTTTCACATGAGCAACATTGTGGTGACTACATTCACCCATATTATCAAGTACCCTCCACACCCCTTTGTAGTCGCTGTCCATCAGCATAGTAAGATGCTATATAGAGTCACTACTTGTCTTTGTGCTATACTGCCTTCCCCGCCATCACCAGATATCTTGAAAAATAAAACAAGGCTTTAGTTTCAACAGAATTAATCAAAACAAAGACAATGTAACACAGGTTTGGGTTAGCATCCAGTATCCAGGTTGCTAGTTTTAATTCTACAGAACATTTAGAGGGCACTTTTGATTTGTCAAGCATTATGCTAGTGCTCCAGGGTATGGAAGTTTCTAGATCTTGACTGCCCTCAAGGAGTTCAGCCGTATGCATACACACATCCACTGGAAGAAGATTGTGGCTGTCCCTTAAGCATCAGTGAAAACATTGCAGGCAGTGGCCTACTGGATAGTCCCTCTTTATTTTACACCCCTAAGGAGGCAGATGGAGAATGAAAATTACAGACTGAAGACAGTCATGAAAACATTTGCATTGAACTTATTTGCATTCTTTACCCCCTTTCTATTGAAAAGCTAAGAAACAGAAATTCCTAGGTTTGCTAATAGACCTTTATTTGTACCCTAGCCTGGTTGCCTCCAGAGGCAGAATTACCATGGTGCCGTACATCTGCATCTTACTTAAACAGTGGCTGGAAGATCCTGCTGGATTTGTTAAGAGGGATCCTCAGCTTCTGGTTTTAACCCCAGAGTGTACAGCTAATGAGAACTTGTGAGCAACTTCTTATCCAGCTACTTTTCTTGAATGGCACTGAGGCAACCACTTTATCCCAATCCATAAAATTATAGCCAATCATTTTATTCAAATTTATTCATGTCAGATTTGACCCTAGGAAGACACGAGAGAGAAGTTGGATCATTTCAGTGTTTTCTATTTTTAACATTAGGAAAATCCACAAGTTGCTGATGTGAAATATAATTGTTAGAATTGGTATTATTAGAGGATTTGAGAGAATTGAGGAGATATTACCCAATTTATTGCAGGAAATTAAGTAAATCACAGCCAATATGCCACTGACCTATATGTCAGAAATCACACTGTTTTTGTTCTCTCATAAAAGGCCCAGCTAATTTAGCATTTTTCAGACTCTGACAATGACTGATTCAAATTCAGTAGCATTATGTCTTATTCTTGCTGTCATTACTTTAACAAGAAGAATCCCCAAAACAACAAACAAGCAAACAAAAATACATACAGGTGAGTTTCACCGATTTTGTTTAATTTTTCCACAGTTGAGGAAAAAAAGCTTTGTCAGTCAATCTGCCCACAAACTGCAGTACTGTTGTGAAGCTCGGCTCCTGGCAGAGTGCTGGAATGTGCTTTCAACATTATTAGTATTCTTCATGGGTGTTTGTTGTCTGCTGGGGCAATTATCTTGCTTTAATTTAGGTCACTAATGATATTATGAGATAGTTTGATGGTGGTGTAATTTCTTTTGATGTGGTTTTTGTTGCTATTGCTTATATCGACTCATTCTGATTCCATAAAAGACTGAATTGTATACCCACCAAGGGAGGGGAGGGAGGGCCGTGGTGCGCGGAGCGAACGGCATCTCCGGGCATTGGGCTCTGAGCGCAGCGCTTCTGTGATGAAGATTTTGTACTGTGCTGCCTGCCCCGCTTCTCCCCCGCATGAGAGCTGAAGGCTAGGAGATCACACCGCTGCTCGGTGTCCTTTCAGGTTTGAAATTATTCCCGACAGGCTACCAAAACAATAGGTCCCTCACTTCAGCAGCTTTTACACTAGTTGAAGTCTAATTTATAAGATAGATTATTCGCTTCGACGATCCCTGCTCTTGCTAGGCTATCATAGGCAGAGACCTCACTTGAGAGAGACAAAGCTTTGCCAAAGCCACCTCCTCCGGTCTCCTGCCCCTTACCGGGCATGGCCTCCTTGAATGGACAACTTGGAGGCTGTAATGATTATTGTTCAATATAAATACTCTACTTGGCACTAGGATTTATTTATGTATTTTTATTGCCCATTAAGCCATAATATTTCCTTGAGATGCATGCTTATGTGGCTTTAAATGTGTTTTAATGTAAACCAACTCTGGAATTTTCCATCCTGTGTTTTTCCAATCTTTTGAATACTGATGGAGGGATGACTTTATGTCCACTGACATAGATACTGTCCAGTACATAGTCCAGCCTGGGTCTCCTGCCACTTTGTCTGCCAGGAAACCTACAAAGGATAATGAAAATATGATTTGGGATTCTCAGGAAATTGTCTGGTGGAGGAGAAACACATATCTAAAAAACATATGTAGGATAAATGAAATACTTAGAACTTGGAAATATTCCTATTTAAATAATATAATATAGATAATAGTACTTAAAAGTATCATTATTTGGAAGTAGCACTTCAGAAATATTAGTAAATCCATCTAATAGCACTTTTTAAAATTTGAGAAGTGATATCAGCAAACTGGTGGCATGGGAACTTCTACTGCTCATCTGTGCCCAAAACACCAATTAGAACAAGTGTTTGTACACAAAAATACCTTCACAAGCACCAAGGATTCCAGGTGAGGGATAATAGTACCTGGGTGAAGCACAGAAGTAAGAAAAGCCACACTGAAAAGGGTAGAAAAGTCAGATTCACAAAACCCTCATCACTGGACCCCAAGCCTGGGCAACCCAGCCAGAAGACAGACATCTTCTTCACATGTGAAGTGGAGGAAAGTGAGTGCTTAGCTTCACTGCAGACCCCAGAGCTGGCTGACCCCAACACCAGGCTGATTCTTACAACCACAGGTGGGTCCCTGCAGGCTTCCACTAACCCAGGACCCTCTCTCACCCTGACAGCTACCAGCTCCAGTGACCCAAGTACCACCCATGACACCAGCTCCCAGCGGGCATCTGTGAATTAAGAAACCAGCTCACCCCAGTGCCTACTTATTGCAGCAGCCCAGGCACCCCCTCATGGCTTCAGGCAGCTTCCACAGCAAGTTCCCCGCAAGGTTCTGAAGCTGGCTCCCTGTTATACTCACATACCTAATAGCTCTGTGACCCCAGGTGGTTCCTATGACATCAAGCTCCCAGCAGGACCCTGAACACTCAGGGCCCTGGCTCGCTCCAGCACTGATTGGCCTGAGGAATCTGAAGTGGTGTCCGTGGCTCCAGGGTCCCTGCAGGGTTTTGGAAACCAAGGCTCCTCTCACTCCAGCACCTGCCAGTTCTGGCGGGGTAGGCAATTACTCTGGCACCAGGCTCCTGGAGGGCTCCTGCAAAACCAGGGCCCGGGTTCACTCCAGCACAGGCTAACAGGAAAATATACAATATGCCAGCGAAATTAAGTATACTGTCAAATTCAGGATATTCTCATACTGTCATATGGTGATCTGTTTAATCACTTTGCTATAGTGTAAATGTTCCAAGGACAAAAGTGTTAAGAATAACTACAGCTACAATAATTGATTAATAGATAAACAAAATTATGACATCAAAAATGTAATTTGTGAGAGAAAGAAGTAAAAGGGTATTTGTATACGATCTAAGTTAAGTGGTTATTAGCATAAAATAGACCTATTTATATTTTATGCAAACTTAATAATAATCAGAAGAAAAGCCCACATTAATTTCACAAAAATAGAGAAGGGAATCAAAGCTTATCAACATGGAAAATCAACCCACAAAGAAAGAAAGAGATGAAAAGTGCAGGGAAACAAAACTGCCAGAAAGCAATAAGATGGCATTAATAAGACCTTGCATATCAACAATTACTTTAAAGTAAATGGACTAAATTCTCTAATCAAAAGGCAGAGAGGGGCAGATTGAATTAAAAAAGCAAGCCCCAACTATATACAAGAGACTCACTTCACTTTCAGGGACACACAGTCTCAAGGTGAAGGGATGGAATGAGATACCCCACAAAAAAAGGAAACCAAAAAGGAGCATGGCATATTTATATTAGACAAAATATATTTTAAGTTAAAAACTGTCACAATAGATAGAGAAGGTCATTATATAATGTTAAAGGGGTCAACTCATCAAGAAGATATAACAATTGTAAATACATATGTACAAAACATCAGAGCACCTAAATATATAAAGCAAATACTAAAAGACTGCAAGAAATAGATAATACAATAATGTAAGAGGACCTCCATACCCCACTTTCAACAATAGATAGATCATCCAGACAAAAAAATAATCAATAACGAAACACTGGACTTTTATACATTACACCAAATGGACTTGATTGACATATATTAGAGCATTTATCCCAAAAGGAGCAGAATACTCACTCTTTTCAAGTCCACTGCAATATTCTCCAGAATAGATCATATGTTAAGTTGTAAAACAAGCCTTAACAAGTGTATGAAAATAAAAGAAAGAAAACTGGAAAATTCACACATGTGTAGAAATTAAACAATACTGTCCTGAACAACCAGTGTCTCAAAGAAAAAAAAGGGGGAAATAGAAAAAATCGTGTAACAAATGAAATGAAAACATAATATATCACAACTTATGGGATGTAGATGAAGGAATTTTATAGTGATAATTGACTACATCAACAAAGAGGAAAGAACGCAACTAAAAAAACCTAACTTTACACCAGAGGAACCAGAAAAAGAAGAACAAACTAAGCTCAATGTTAGCAGAAGGAAGGAAACAAAAAAAGCCAGAGCAGTAATAAATGAAATAGAGACTAGGAAAAAAAACAGGAAAGATGAATGAAATTCAGAGGTGGTATTCTTAAAAGATAAAATCTACAAAATTTTATCTAGACTAATTAAGAAAAAAGCAAAAACTCAAATAAGTAAAATTAGTAATGAAGAAAGGGGCATTAAACTGATACAATAAAAATACAAGAGATCATAAGACTACAATTAAAAATTATATGCCAACAAATTGGATAATCCAGAAAAAAGGGATAAATTCCTAGAACCTGCCAAGGAAATGGATAAATCCCTATAATCTACCAAGACTGAATCCTGAAGAAATAAAAATCTGAACAGACTAATTATAAGTAAAGAAATTGAATCAGTAATAAAAAACCTCCCAACTTAGAAAAGCCAAATAAATTCTATCAAACATTTAAATAAGAATTAACATTAATTCCTCTGAAATTCTGCCAAAAAAATGAAATTAAAGGAACACTCTTAAACTTATTTTCTAAGGCCAAAAGTACCTTGATACCAAAGCCAGATTTGGACATGACAAAAAAAAAGAAAATTACAGCCCAATATTCCTGATGAATGTAGATGCCAACATTTTCAACAAAATAGTAGCAAACCAAAGTCAACAGTACATGAAAAGAATCATGTACCATGATCAAGTGGGATTTATCCCTGAGATGCAAGCATGGTTCAACATCCACAAATTAATCAATATGACACACCACATTAACTGAATGAAGGATAAAAATAATATGTTCATTTCAGTAGATGCAGGAAAAACATTTGGCAATTTTTTTTAACATTCTTTCATGATTAAAACCTCTCAACAAATTAGGTATAGAGGGACACAACCTCAACATAATAAAGATCAATATAACAAACCCCCAGCAAACATCACATTTAATAGTGAAAAGTTGAAAGCTTTCCTGCTAAGATCAGGAACAAAACAAGGGTGTCCATTCTCTCCTCTCTTATTCAACATAGTATTAAAAGTCCTATCCAGAGCGATTATGCAAGAAAAAGAAATAAAATTCATGCAAATTACAAATGAAGAATTAAAACATTGTTTGCAAAGGACACGATCTTGTACATAGAAAAATCCTAAAGAGTCCGTCCACCAAAAACTGCTAGAATAAGTGAATTCAGTTAAGTTTCAGGATACAGAAAGAGCATACACATATCTGTGAACTATTTGAAAAAGAAATAACCCACTTATCATAGCATCAAAACAGAATAAAATATTTAGGAATAAATTTAACCAAGAAGGTGAAAAATCTGTACACTGAAAATTATAAGGAACTGATGAAAGAAACTGAAGAAGACCCACTAAAATGGAAAGACATGCTGTGTCCATGGAACAGAATTATTAATAACATTAAAATATCCTTACTATCCAAAGCTAACTATAGATTCAATACAATCTCTACCAAAACTCCAATGACATTTTTCACAGAAATAAAAACAAATTCATCCAGAATGACAGAGGGCCCTGAATAGCCAAAGCAATCCTGACAAAGAAGAACAAAGCTGGAGGCATCACAATTCCTGATTTAAAGCTTTATTATAGTAGTAATCAAAACAAGATGATAAACTGACATAAAAACAGACTCATAGACCAATGGAACAGAACTGAGTGCCCAGATATAAACCCATGCATATACATCAACTAATATTTGACAAGGGAGACAAGAAGATGCAATGGGAAAAAGAAAGTCTCTTCAATAAATTGTGCTGGAAAAACTGGATAACTATATGCATAAGAATTAAATTGGATCCATATTTTGCACCACACACAAATGTTAACTCATAATGGATTAAATATATGAATGTAAGACCTGAAACTATAAAACAACTACTAGAGAAAAACATAGGGTAAAGCTCTTTGATATTGATCTTGGAAAATATTTTTTGGATGTGATACTAAAAGTACAAGCAGCAAAAGAAAAATAAGTTGATACTACATCAAAGTAATCTTCTGCACAGCAGAAGAAACAATCAGCAAAAATAACATGGCACCCTACGGAATGAAAGAAAATATTTGCAAACCATTAATCTGATAAAGAATCAAATGTGTCTAATCCTCATATTGTACACCTTAAATTTACATATGCTATATATCAAAATATATCAACAAAACTGGAAAGAAACACTGAAATGTATTCTTTGGGCTGCACAGTCCATCTAGGGAATCATGAATTTGGTATCTGACACCCTCACCCAAAATAGTTTATAAGCCATAAACAACGAGTTCAGAAAGAATAGTAGTTAATACACATTGTCCAGCTTTTGTCTAATCATTGGAGTACAGTGACTGCTGAATAAGACTGCTTTAAGCTTCTATTCTCTGAGCTGGCCAGGAAAGCCAACTTTTTCACATTGGATGCTAAAGCCACCAGCCCCACTGGTCACTGTTCCTAAGACCATTAAAAGACCTCTAGAGCCTGCTTTTTTAATTTCCAGATTTACTTGACCAGCTCCTGGGCCAGATACACAGGTATCTGGAGATGTGAAATAGTAGTTATTTCTGTTCTTGGTCTGTGGATCATCATTGAAGTTACAAAAAATGACTGTTACTTCTGAGGATTCTATCAGAGTTCGAGCTTTTTACAATTTTTTGAATCACTAGCTCTTAAATGTGATGGGAGTAGAGTTCTCAGTGTTCTTTACTGATGTAGTAAATATTTTTAAACTAGAAGTCTTAGCTGTTCATTTTAAAATTCTCCCTAGCATATCTTTTGCAATGGAGTCCTGGTTTTACACAAAGCATAAACAAATTTTTAAAAATTAAATAAGAATAAAGAGATTAGGATTATTGTCCAAAATATGAACATACGAACAAAATATGAACAATGTTTTTAAACCACAAAATAAACATGGAGCCTGGAGAGCATGGATCTAAGGCAGCAACTTATATGTGTGTCTGATACACCAAGGTTAAATCTCTCTCATGAAATTTGTATTTTATATGTGCAGCCAGGTCAAGGAAATCAGAATATGCCAAGGAAAATGTGAAATAAATTGTGAAAGGGCCACAAGACACTTCTAACAACTGTCATATTTAGCTGAGTCATTGACTAGAACAGTATGATATGTGGCACACTGACTATGCAATAAAGTTAACAGGCTGTGGTAACCATAAGTTATTTGATTTAGAGAAACAGAGCAGCAAACTCACTTAAGGTCATCTTCCTGTGACTCAATGGAGAGAGAATTCTAACAATTTGAAAAACTTTTCTCACTCATTTGATTTTTTTTCCACCTCCTATACCAGTATAAAGGTAGAGAAGTTCACACAGTGCACCTGAGCTATGTGTAGAATTTTATAATGCTTTTATTTAAAAACCAATTTTAAGCTTTGTCCACAATATGAACATATGAACAAGCTATGAACAATGTTTCTAAACCGCAAAATAACATGGAAACTAGAGAGCATGGACCCAAGGCAGCAACTTTTGTTCTGTTACTAGTTTAGACATGATCAAAAACCTGGATCAGAGAAAAGTCACAAATTCTAGTTCCCTGGGAACTTGTGAGGACCTGGAGTCAATATAGAATGAACCAACAAAAAAGATGAATACATCTGTGATAGTGATAAAGGCTGATGTTGATAATGGTTAGAGTGATAATAAGACCTGCATATTTGGTCTTTGTCCCATTTTTGTCACAGAGCTCTTTACAATCTCAGAATTTTTGGAAGTGATGAGCACCATAAAGTGTGTTTTTTAAGTTAAAGAATGGACTTTATGAAAGCCCCTAAGCACCTATGGATGGGGGCTGGTTACCTCAGGAACTGACTATACGATGAGTTGAGACTTTCAGTCTCACCCACCCTGAATTTTGGGGAGCATGCCTATGTAATGAGGCCTCCAAAACAACTCATAAGGACAGGGTTTGGAGAGCTGCCAGGTCAGTGGGCACACAGAGATTTGAGGGGAGTAGTGAGGTGGAGGAGGCTTTGAAGCTCTGCATCCTGCCCCCACACCTTGCCTTGTATATATATTACATCTGGCTGTTCCTGAATTATATCCTTTTATAATAAAATTATGATCTAGTGAGCAAACTGGTTCCCTGAGTTCTGTGAGCTGATCAAGCAGGTTAATGAACCCAGCAAGGTGGTCATGGGAACCTCTGATTTACAGCAGGTCGGTCAGGACCACAAGGGACAACCTGGACTTAGGATCGGCATCCGAAGTGGAGGGCAGTCTTGTGGGCCTGAGTCCTTAACCTGTGGGATCTGATGCTAATACAGAATTGAGTTGTAGGACACCATCTGGTGTTGGAGAGTTGCTTGGCAGTGTGGGGGAAGTCCTACACACTAGTATTGGTACTAGAATTTATAACACCTTAATTTCATGTGGTATAAGAGGGAAGGCAAGATGATTTGTTAAAAGCAAAACTAACTTAAGACCAAAGAAAGCATGATCCTGGTGAAGGCCTTTCATGAATATCACTTCATGATTTTCATCTGGCTATTTTACCTCTCTGGGCATCAACTTTCTAGCTCATAAAATGCATAGTTCGATGAAATAATATTTAAAGTCACTTTCCACTCTAAAATCTTATCAGTTGCAAAGGGAGATTAGGTTGGATATACACTTTGCTTAGTTGAGTCAGTCTGAAATCAGATATTTAACAATATATATTTTTAGTGTCCATTCCCCAGACCTTCAAATCTTTTGGAAATTTTTCTAAACATTTTACTCCAACATTACTAACATCTTCATGTCGACAGATGAGCCAAGCTAGAAAAAAGAAACCAGAGGTAGACACGGAAGTACTGCAAACCAGCCCGGTTTCATGTAGTCTTGTTGAAGGAGAACTTACAAATTCCAGCTGTGTGCTGTTTAAACGCCCCCTTCAATGAAACAGACCGAGGGAGCATAGTATCCAATTAGCAAGAGTTTTCTTTCCTTCCGTCTGATAAGTTAACATCTGTGCCTTCCGATAAAGGCACTCTAATTTTTTGTAGTGACATTTGCACTATTCATTAGTTCCTTTTTACTACAAATAGCTGACTCCAAAAAATGCCCCAAGGCCACACTGAATCGTTAGACAGGTGGTAGAGAGGCGTCACCTGGGAAGGAAGCCTCTCCAGGTATACATTTGGATTTCCACATTAACAATATGCATTAAAACATGAAAGTAAACTTTGTTAGTCACACTGGGTATTTTAATACTCCCAAATGGTGATTCATTTAATATAATAAGAATATGATGATATGGCTAATGATGACAAGGTTAATTAGTAATTTGTAGTTATCTGTGGATGCCCTTCACAGTGCACTTCATATTTAAGGAAACACAGTGGCTATTTTCTTGTGATTATGTGCCGCTGTTTTTGGACAGAAGAAAAGTTTTTTTTATCCTCATTCCCAAATGTCAGGCCCTTAGGTTATATTTTTGCCTGGAGAGCTCCCACCCCTACCTGATTTTCTTGCCAACTTGCCTTGCTCTGTCACGGCCAACAATGTCCTCTGGAGCTTCCATCTGTCAGCAAGCACCTCTATCCTTCTGTTTCTTCACAACAACTTCTCTTTTGTCTTAACGCATTTTAGAAAATGCTGGTTCCCTTGTAGTAGGTCTTTTTACAGACAGGCTTCTGGTTCTCATAAGCCCAACCCAGGATAAACATAAGGCCAGGAGATGATGTCTCCTCAATCCCAGTTCAACAACCTCTTCTTGTCGGAAAAGCTCCTGCAACCCAATTATTTCACTCAGTCTAACTTTCCCTCTATTCACAGGTTTGTTTTTTTAAACACAAGCCTTTGATAACTGTGGTGATACTAAGAGATCTGGCCCAGAACATTATGTTTGAGGTATTTCCCTCTTACTTATTGAACGGATTTGAAAATAATAGTCCTAATCATCTGCCATTTGTCCAAGAGCAGATCCACTACTTTAATCACAGGAATATTTTTATAGCAGGAACACTATAGGAATTTGAAAGATGTGTTCCAGTCAAAAGGTCCTTCCATAGTCAACTACCAATGTACTGCAACATACCTCCCATTCCCGGTCATTTCTGGGCACACAGTGATGGCCCACTGTCTTTCCTCCAGAGAGCATCAGAAATACAAATGAACTAAGGGGCTTTTTTTCTAAGTTATTGGTGATCTGATTTAAATATCTATACAGAGTCTAGACCACTGTGACTCTCCTGTGGTAGGTAGGGAACCTGTTTTATATTCTTTGAAGCAATAGAAGGTTTTCACTGAAATTGCCACTTAGTTATTGGTTAGGCAAAATATATGAAATATCTGTCCTTCCCTTTGATTGCAAGCAGAGAGAGGGTATAAAGTCAGTTGTAGGACTGGCTTCACACTGAATGTTGTGCCCAGCAATTACCGAAGGAGGATGTAATGTACCATATATAGAAGGTTCCAGGTCAGTATGTCTTAAAATGTGAACAAGATTGGGAACTTCTAGTGTGAAGACATGTCAGCAATTCCCGTCCACCCAAGACAACTCTGAAATTTAACAAAATTGCCAAATACTACCACTTCACAGCTCTGGGAAGTGATCAAAAGCAAAGAAAAAACAGAGAAAACTCTTTAAAGTCCCTAAGATTCAGATAAGAACAGAGTGGTCTGTTCTTACCTGGAGATTGTTGCCGGGAGCCCACCCATTTTCCCCTTTCCCCAGTTCAGTTAAAGTAGAAGTGTTATGAAGGCAAGGCTGGTTGTAAAATGAGCAGCTTTGCCTCTGATTTGGCACAGGGAAAAAAATAATATACCCACTGGCACTGTCAATAAAAGCGGCAAACTCCATAGGAAACAGAAAGGGTAAACAAGAAGGTGGAGTCATGCTTGGCATGTACAGCATAGAGATGTGCTAGCTAAGCATTTAACAAGATCTTAGAAATCAGGTACAGATAGCAGTAGAGGGACTAAGTTATCTCTCTACACATGCCTGCTTTATGACATAAACCACACACAGATCTGTCAGGAGATGACAGAAGCCTTATTGGCATGAGGTGTTTGAGCATTTGAGCTCAGAATCTGGCCAAATGATTGGTTAACCACTAGGCTATGTAGGTACATGTATGATCCTTACGATATAGCTAAAACATAAAAATAATAATAATTTAAAACAAACTGAACAGAGATACAGTGGTCACACTTTGTAGGGGAGAGAAAAAAAACCACAAACATAGTCCAGGCAAATTACTAAGAAACAAAACAAAACAGAAACAATGACAACCTACAAAGGAAAATAATCACAATCCAGACTATTTTTTTGCTACAATAAACTTCCTAAAATTGCAGTGTTTTCAGCCACAAATTATAAGACATGCAAACAACAGGAAAGTCTGAGCCATATCCAGGGGAAAAAAAATAATGGAACTTGTTTATGAGTGGGTAAAGATGTTAGTTTCAGCAGACAAAGTTTTCAAAACAGCTATAATATGTATGCATGTCCAAAGAATTAAAGGAAAATATGATGATGAATCAACAAATAGGCATCGCAGTTAAAACAAACAAAACAAAAAAAGGAAACTGAAAATTCTGGAGCTGAAATACTTTTCTACATGAAATCACTGGCAGATTTTTCGTGGAAGAAGCAACAATCAGGTAACCAAAAGACTGACTACTAGAAATTATCCAAATTGAAAATCAGAGAGGAAAAAGATTGAAAAAAATGCACATGTATCGGAGACTTGGAGAGCAACCATAAGCCTGCCAACATATAGGGTTAATTGGGGCCCCAGAAAGAAAGAAGAAAGATAAAGGAGCAGGGAGAGGTATTTAAACATGAGTGCTTATATTTTCCATAATTGAGTGGAAAAAAAAAATACAGATTCAAGAAGCTCAATAAATCAAGTAAGATAAATACAAAGACATCTACACCTACCACATATGGCCAAACTGTTGAAAGACAAAGACAAGGTGATAATAAAAGCATCAAGAGAAAACTGACTAGTTGTGCACGGGAAAACACAATATAATTAAATTTGACTTTTTAGCATAAACAATGGAAACCTGAAGGTAGTGGAATGGAAAAATTAAAGACCTCTAACAAGACAAAACAAAAACAGACTTGTGAACACCAAAAATTCTATGTTCAACAAAGCTATCCTTCAAAAATGAGAGAAAAAATGGAGGCATTCCTAGATAAACCATGACTGAGAGAATTATTAGAAGAATAATTAGAAGGACTACTAGAAGAACTAGAAAAAAATACTAAAGAAAGTCCTACATATTAAAATACTGAAAAAGAATCATACCCAATGATAACTCAGATTAAGAAGATATAAAGAGCATTTGAAATGGAAAATATATGTGTAAGTACAAAAGGATATCTATCTTTTTTTACCTTTTTTTCTATTTCGAAGTCATAAGCAATCATTGGAGCACTGTCTTTGTGGCTTGATAACATATACATATGTAAAATACATGACAGTCAGAGTCATAAGAAATGGAAAGGAAAAGGAGCTATATTGGAACAAAGTTGCTGTATTTTACTTCAACCAAATCATTAACCTAAAGTAGATTATGTAAGGTTAAGAGGCTTATTGTAATCCCTACTGCAGCACTATAAAAAATAACTCCAAAAGTCAACAGGAAATCAAAATTTTACCAAAAAATACATTTTAACAAAAAAAGAAGGCAGTGAAAGAGGAACAAAAAATAGACATATAGAAATAAATGCAAAATTGGCAGACAAGTCCAACTGTATCCATAATCATATTAAATAAATGTGAATGAACAAAGCACTCAAATAAAAAAACACACCTTTTAAGACTAGATATAAAATATCAAGATACAACTGTCTACAAGAGAAATGTCTTAGAATCAGAGACACAAATAGGTTGAAAACAAAAGGAAAGAAACACATATACCATGCAAATAGTAGCTGTAAGAGAGCTGGAGAATCTATATAAATACTAGAAAAAAAAACTCTAGCAATAAATAATACTTGAGATAGAGACATTTTAAAATTATAAAGGGTTAATTTGTCAGGAAGATATAATAATCATGAAAATAGATAGACCTAAAAAGTAGCATCCAAAATACATGAAGCAAAAACTGACAGAAATGAAAGGTGAAAGAGACATTTGAGTTCAATATCCTACTCTCAATATTTGATAGAACTAGACAGAAAATAGTACACTTAACACTGTCAACCACTATGACCTAACTAATATTTATAGAACATTCCACCCAAGAACAGCAGAATACACTTTTTCTTTTTAACACACATAAGAGTCTCTAAGCTAGACCAAATGATAAGTTATAAAACAATGCTCAATCAATTTAAAATGCATTGAAAGTATTCAAAGCATGTTCTCCAAACACAATGAAATAAAATTAGAAATGGAAACAGAAAGACATTTGGGAAATCCCTAAATATTTAGAAATGAGACAATACATTTCTAAATCATCCATACATCAAAGAAGGAACAAGAGACGTTAGAAAGTATTTTGAACTGAATGAAAGTGAACACTCAATATATCACAATTTATATTACATGCTAAAACTATGATAAACCTCAAAAACCAATTGAGTGAGAGAAACAGAATGCAAAGAGCACATATTATATGATTCCACTTCATATTATGTTCAGAAAACTTGAATTTATAGTGACTGAAAGCAAATCAGGAGAGTCCCAGAATGGGGGATGCAGAGCTTGTGGAAGGGCAGAATGAGGAAACTTTTTGGGTGATAGAAGGTGTTCTGCAACTAAGTGTGATAATGGTTAAATGACTTTCTAAATTTTAGAGGAATCATTCAGTTGTACACAATATGGATCCATTTTTTTTGATGTGTGATTTATAACTCAATAAACCTATTAATAAACAAATTTAATGAAAAGAATTTAAATATGGTCAAAATCTGGAAAATCTGTTTTATAATAACTTGACATGCTTTTATTTCTTAGAAATAATTCCCATAAGTCTCTGAACTTAGAACAAAGTCATAAATTAAAATATCATAAGTTACAAAGCCTCATTCTTCATAGAGAAAAAAAAAAGACAGGATAACTATGGCATTTCAAGCATTCAGAATGGGTGATTAGCTGTGATGTTTCTATGTACTCCAATTCTCTTCTCCAGTTAATTTGGAACCAATACTTGACTAGCAGCTCGCAGAAGTTCTTTTAAAGTGGGCACAAAAATTGAATCACATATCTTTTAAATATTTTTGTTTTCACAAAAACAATTATTTCAAGGTTAGGTCAGTTGTTTGGGTTTCAGTCCATTTACTTCAGACCCCTGTTATTTAATTTTTTTGGACTAGCCATATACATAATGCAGTTTTTTTCAATTCCATGCTTTGGTTTTATTAAGGTAAAGCATGAACTTGTGCATTAACTTCAGAAACTAATATCTCTAGATATTTGGTCAATTTCCTCATATATGAGAGCAAAAATTAAGGACTCATATTTCTAGACTTTCAAAGAACAGTAAAATGTTTTCTCAAAGGAACATGTTATATGGTGTATCTGCTTACCTGTGTCTTCTGTTCACAATTACAGTAACAAAAGCCACTAACATGAACACATATAGATACAAAAATGTGAGGTAAGCCTAGAATTGAGCTGGTGGAAGCAGAATGCATATGTTTTAATTAATCTTCCAATAATTAAATGGATAATATTCTAGCAAGCATTTGAAAAAGGTGTTGTCACTGGTTTCCACATCCCTACCCAGTGTTCTCTGTGATGCTCCCTTTTAGCTGATGTCTTGTATGCATTATTTATTGCCACAATGATGCTGCAAATAAACTGCAACACCTCAATATCATATAAAAATAAGAATGTATTGTTCACTCGTCTGGAGCCAGTGGGGTAGGCTCGACTGCTCTATTGATCTTCACTGAGTTCTTCGTGCTATTACCTGATCTCCAACGA
Source organism: Manis javanica (assembly GCF_040802235.1). Lineage (NCBI taxonomy): Eukaryota > Metazoa > Chordata > Mammalia > Pholidota > Manidae > Manis > Manis javanica. Next base: position 5,064,787 of record NC_133171.1, read on the forward strand.
CCACCGCTGGTTCAAGTGGAGCAACTCAGTTCTGCTCAGAATGTCTGACCTACCAGCAAGCTGGCCTAAATGTGTTCTTAGGGCAAAGGCAGAGAAGCAAGAAAGAGAAAGTGGAAAACTTAAGTTCTTTCTCAGTTTCTGCTTCTATATTTTCTAACATTCCATTAACCAAAACAAATAGCATAGCTGAGCCCAGAATCAAGTTATGGGCAGAAAGCTCCACTTCCAATGGGAAGAGCACAGGGCAAGATTGGGACCAGAAGAAAAAGGAATATTGTATAAATCCATCACATGTCATTATTCTGGGAACCATACTCATATGTAGTACCCCTGACTGGCAGTCCCTTTCTTCCTCAGCTACCATGATATCTTTCCACTCTCCATTTACTACTAACCACCATGGCCCGACTCTCAGCTGTCATTGTTCCAACTCTCTGTCTAAACACCAAGAACACAATTTGCAGACTCGTCATTTTATTTGTTTGAGCTTCATCACTTCCTGAGTACTTTTCCAACCTTTATGTGACTGCCCTTTTCTCCAAGTATATTGTGTTTCCATGGATTTATTTCCTTCCTTAACACCTTGGGACTCAGTTATTATTAGTTGAACCAGTTTCTTGTTACCATTGGTCTACCACCATACTCCCTTGGAAAAAACCTTAAATACAAATGAAATCAACTAGCCTCGTCTTCCATTCTTCCCCCTGGGCTGTTTAGTGCTGCTGGAGAAAAACCTTAGAGCTTTGCTGGGGCAGAGGTGGCTAGTTATCTGCAAAGAGATATTCTGCCTTTTTACAGTTCCAGTTTGTTGCCTTGAACCAGCTTCCAGGCCAAGTTCTACATTTTCAGCAGCCCTCTTGCATCTATGAGTGGCCGTATCACTGAGGTTGTCCAATGCAATAAAATCAACGTGCCACTTGTAGATAAAATCACAAGGACCATCTTCTATGATTCTCGAGGGTCATCCTCCTTCTCCACCTGTCAGCTGGCTGCAAAGTACATAACAAAAGCCTCTAAGGCCGCATGGATGACAGAGCCACAGGTTGAAAGAACACGAGTGGCTGACTTGGAAAGGTTCCCCAAAAACCTAGAACATCATATTGTAATCAGTATGAATAGGGAATATGTCTATTCTGCTAGGCTACTGAGATTTTAATGGACTTCATCAGTAACCTACACTAAATACTTCGGCATATTACTATAATAAGATATGTGGTCTGCAATGTTATTAGAACCCTGTAATTCTGGGGTGAATATATACCTTCCTAGCCTGGGGCAAAATACCTTTGAAACTGAGATCAGTCCAAGGGAGAAATAAAGTGGGAGAAATCCATTTATTGCTTACAAGCAGTGGTCCACTTCTACTCCCCATGTCTCTTGTGACTGGCTACAAAAAGGGACCCAACCCAACCTCTCCAGTGCAGATATGCCCTCCTCCTGTTGTAATTACCTATTGATATGGAGATGCACGGAGGTCAGCGAAAGATTCTGGAAATTTTGCAGTTTAACGCACAGACCCACAATATGGATCTGCAATCCTAAACTAGGTTCGAGTTCTTTCCAGTCCCAGTGGGACCTTTCATCAGTGGTTCACCCATTTCATCACTCCTCACATCTCAAACTATTCATGCCCCAACAGTTCCGTCATACAGAAGATAAACTTGCTTGCTTTTCCACAAAAATAAAATTCTTTCTTCTTTGTGTCTGGCACACATGAGCCAAAAAAATGAATGCATCAAATGTTCTTTCACAAGTGTTTAAATACATAAGGAAAATAAAAACTCTTTCAAGAGCTGGTGGTTAATACTGGCTTTGACTTTCAACTTTTGAAATAATTCCTTGTAGGAAATGTAAGTCATAAGACACTGACTAAAACCAGTTACAAGTGACACTTCCTTACAATGTTTTATTCAGGCTATTAAATAAAACAATTACATAACAAGATTTTCCTTTAGTAACTATATTCTTGTTGGATGGGATTAAAGCCTGCTAATCCTGTGGAGTGGCAGTTCTTAACCTTTTAAAATTTGTGGCATGCTTTCAAATGGTGGTATATTAGCAGAGCTGAAGTAAAGTCTCAAAACAACATGTAATAAGCAAAAACTATAGCACAGCCATACTCTGATACAAAGTGTTTTAAAAAGTTCATAGCTATTTAATTATTTACTCTTTCAGAATTGCTTTGGTCTTGCATAGAAGAAATTCCGCCTTGAACTTTATACTCATGAGGAACATTTCACAATATCTGGAAAGCACTAGGCTTTTCCTGAGCTACCAGCTTTCCTTTAGACTAAAACTAAGCTTTGTATTCTTGCTTACAACAAACAGGTTGAATGCTGCTGCTCTTCACCTCACAGGATACAGTCAAGAAGGCATTCTGTCTGAAAAACAGCGTGCCACAATAAATAGTCAGTTTAAAGAACAACCTCCCCCTCCACAAAAAAAAAAAAAAAAAAAAAAGATCATTTCACATCGCTGGCATATCTGTCAAGGGCTCAGAACACACATGTGGATTATAACAGCCTGGCTAAGAATGGTTCTTGCAGAGAAATCAGAATGGGTAATCCAAATTTAAAAGATAAGAGTAGAGATGGGATGCTACTGAAGATTTTTAGAATACAAGTTAACTTATAATGCCTAAGGGCATCAAAGAAGACATTTTAGAGCATGGAAAAAATCAAATCCAAACGAAGATTCTATTTACTTCTCATACTAAAACATGTTTTGATTAAAGAAAGAAAGAGAGATAGTGAACAACAATATACTCTTAGGGATTAGGGATCCCTGAAGATAAAGTTTCCTTCAGTGATGAGCTTGTACAGAGAGAGCATTTCAGTGCCCATCAGTGTCAAAGTGATTAAAAAAGGAATAGAGCACAAGGGGCACAGAAACGTATCTTAAAGTAGTTCCCTGTTATCTGGCAGAGTTGAGTCATTAAATGTTAAAAAGCCATGTTTCTACCTTTTCTGTTTCGCATGAAATCCTCAAGACAGAAATAATGATCATTTCAGAAACCTATACGAAAGGAAGATGGCCGCATTAATTTACCAATCAATGAGCCATTTCAGTTGATCCTCCAAGCACTTGAGAAGAACTAGACATCATTATTAAACAAAAAGCTCCATTCTAAATGTCAAGCATACATCATAATTTTAAATAACACCTTACATTTGTGTAGCACTTCAGAGTTTACGAAGCACTTTTGTGTACATTATCTCATTTATCAATCTCTAAAAGATGAATAAAAATTTAAGGGAAGGAAAGGGATTAGTATTAGTATTGCACTGGATAAATGAGGGTGAGTTTCTAGAATAATAGAAGTCCTCCACAAATCTTTATCAGAAACTGATGAATTGCCCATCTCATCTTCATTATCCTTATCATGAACACTTATGAGAGAAATGAAAAATTGATGAGTACCGTCATAATCAAAGAGAATAAATGTTTCTCTGTTAAAGTGAATGCATAATCTTCCCAGGAATAAAATAACAATATTCATTCATTATTAAATTCTGATAATGCTGACGCAAAGTTTCATTTCAACCAGCGAAAGAAATTAGCACTATAGAATAGTACAGTTCGGTTTGGTGTTGTTAAACTGTATGTACATATACAGAATATTTTCCCCCTAAGATCTAGTAGCCTGTCTCTCCCAATTGAGGAATATTTTTGGAATCTATTTATGACAGAGTGAGGGCTCATGTTTTGTAGACAGATTGGTTATCTTCTAAAAACAAATTGAGCAAATATTGAAGGCATTACATGCTTTACTTCCAGAAGTTAATGACATCTTACAACAAATGGATTTTTCTGGAGTAATCAATTTTCATTAAGATGGCCATGTTTTCTTTATTAGCCCCTACACCCTCTTAGTCCAGCTTTACACAAATATAATATTCAAAGGACAATTTATCCCATTACATAATTGCTTATTTTCTGAAACTCATCCTATCCATTATTTGTATGACACCGTTGAAAATTAAAATAGAAAAAGGTGATATTATGTCATTTGTTACTTTAAAATATGCACTGGTAATGTACTTAAGATAAAATGCTTTTATACCATACCCCAAGTTGAACTTTCAAAAAAGTAACAAATACATGAGCAAAAGAAAAGAAAAGAATAAATAGAAGAGTTTCAGTATTTCCACCACCAAGAGATAATCCCTGCAAAATTCTTAGTTTAGGTTCTTTGGTCCTTTATTCTATGACCATATATACAAGGATCTTTCTGTGTGTGTATGTCTGTATGACTCTGCATACATCTGTTTGTGTGTGTATGCATGTGTAGTCTGTAGCTGGGCACTTAAGTAACAGCAAAAACACGGAGATTTTCGTTAAACATACTAGGGGACAGTTAGCTACCTCCACAACACTAATGCTAAATTAGAACATACTCATTCCAGCCATTACAGATAATTGTATCACTAAATATTTATAGGGCGAAAAATATCCATAATGTAAATGAAAATATATTATGAAAAATAATCATGATGCGCATATACTATTGTAATCTCCTAAAAAAAAATCATGATGCAAAAAGGCTTAAGAAATTGGAATTATTGCTTAATGGTACAAAATTAAAATAGGGATCATACCAAAATTGTAACAATAAGTGTGATACGCTTTGAGTACATACCCTGTGCCTTAAAATGTGTGAACATTAAGCATGTTCCTACATCCAACTTCATCACATATAGTCTGTATTATATGAAAGTAGTCTGTCTCTTTTTCACCTTACACTCAAATGTCATCTTGGGAAAAAGGAGAGGAAAGCATTTAAGAGAGATGAAACTCGCTCTTGTAAATCTGTCTGTTCAGTCTCTGGCTTAAGGAGTCTTAAAGGTATTGTTAAGGCAATTCAAATTTCAAATTGTTTATTATTATAATAAAAATTTATTATTATTACTCATTTTTTCCCATGATAGCATTTGGGATTAATGGCAAGCAACTTCCCAGGGTCATTGAAAGGGATTCCTGATTCCCTCCTCAGGCCAATGTTCTGAGCTGGCCCTCACTGCGGAACATCTGGATCTCACCGATTGAATGATATTAATTTGTTGCTTCAGGAGGAGGTCAGACACCACCTAGAACAAAACACTGACACTCAGCTTTCAGGTTGGAACTAAAACTATGAAGTCTTCAATAATATATTGGTATTCAAATTCTGAAATTCTTTAAAGAGAAAGGATGTCCTAATTTCTCTAGATCTCCTGCCTTTATAAATTAAGAGAAAAACGTAATGTTTTGAGCATAGAGTTCTCTAGGCCATGGTATTTAGAGGAAGAGGGACATGACATGTAAAGACCCTTCCATATGTGAAAGGGAAACTTACTCCTGGAGCTGGGAGAGCCGTGAGGGAATTTGGAGGGGGAAGTCCAAGGGAAGAGCCCTAATCAGATGTTGCACAGCCTTCTCCTGAGGCGTGGAGAGGCAAGGGGATGGGCATAAAGAAGGACAGGGGGCCCTAGTTCTAGTTACCAATTTCCTAGGGTTATCTTGGGACATATAAAGCCTCTCAGAGCATTCCTACACCCAGCCTCAGATGAAAGCTAGAGGTTATCAACAAAGAGAGATCACCCTTTATATGTGTATGAGTGTGGGGTGGAGGGATCCGGGAGGTCAGTGTAATTTGGTTATGAGACATGCATGTGCTGAGAAATGCAGGATATCTAAAGATGTCCAAGACTGGGAGAAGATTCAATGAAGAGGACTTCATGGGAGAAACCTTGACCTTCATATCAGGTGATAGTATAAAACACCAGAATTCTAAGTGGGCCAGTCACATCTCATTGAACATAGAAATGGACAACCCTTACCCAATGGGACAAGGGCAACAACTACCTAGAGGACAGGCCAAAGACTAGAGCTTCTCCCTGGAATGCTGTGAATACGCCCAAATCCAAGGATACCTGGGGAAGGAGCTTGGCAAAGCCATAGTGTTTCAGAGTTGCTGATGGAAATTGAATATTTACACCAACTACAAATAGGATTTCATTCATTTGCAAGTCATTTAGGTAGAATTTAGGTAGAATTTGATAAGAAAAGGATCTTTAAAGAGTGCAGGTATCAATTTCTTAAAGGACCTTTACTCTTTCAAGGGATTTTGGACTGAAACATGCTAGAGTTTCTGAAATGTCCATTTGTCTTCTGAAATGAACATTTTTCAGCATTAAAAAATTTGTATTTTAATTTATAAAAAGCCACATTGAGTGACAAGGAAGATTTCACTTCCAAAGTTTATGCTTTTCATAGAAAACAGAATTTACAACCAATCCTCTTGCATCTAGCTGGTGTCCTATCACGTTGATTAAGAAAAGTAATCTTTGAAGCCACTTTGCTATGGGAAATAGACATTGAGTTCAGAGTGGTTTTCCCTTTCTAATCAAGCTCATTATTATAAAATATCAAAAAAGTTTCTTATGTTTAATCTGTAAAAGGTATAGGAAACCAGAAAATAGCAAATTACATTTAAATTTTAGAAAGTAGACTACTGAAAGACTTTCAATCATCATCATCTTTTCTCTCTCTTTTCTTAAGGTACGTCAAAGCAAAGCATTGAAGAAACTTATCTTTCCCCTTGAGGAAATTATGCAATAAACAGGGTGTGCCGTATTATGGCACAGGCATCCTCACAATGGAATATCATTGACCATTTAAACATTCTTATTGCTTAACAAAAAATGTGCTTTGCTTTTAATGCAGCATGTACATTTTTTTTTGAGAGGGCATCTCTCATATTTATTGATCAAATGATTGTTAACAACAATAAAATTCTGCATAGGAGACTCAATGCTCAATGCACAATCATTAATCCATCTCAAGCCTAATTCTCGTCAGTCTCCAATCTTCTGAAGCATAATGAACAAGTTCTTACATGGTGAACGAATTCTTACATAGTGAATAAATTCTTACATGGTGAACAGTACAAGGGCATTCATCACAGAAACTTTCGGTTTTGATCACGCATTATGAACTATAAACAATCAGGTCAAATATGAATATTTGTTTGATTTTTATACTTGATTTATATATTGATCCCACATTTCTCCCTTTATTACTATTATTATTTTTATTTTTAATAAAATGCTGAAGTGGTAGGTAGATGCAAGATAAAGGTAGAAAACATAGTTTAGTGCTGTAAGAGGGCGAATGTAGATGATCAGGTGTGTGCCTATGGACTAAGTATTAATCCAGGCTAGACAAGGGCAGCAAAACATCCACGGATGCAGCATGTACTTTTGATCCCATTTTGGAAATGTATGTACATCTGTTTAGAAAAGTGATTATAAAACTGTATTTCAGAATATGAAAATTTGTCTTTATTTCCTGTTTATCTGAACTTTTCACATGTCCCTTATGGAAAACGTGTCCTATGCAGAAATAGAAAGGATTGACTTTTCAAATGGAACAGAAGATAGCTTATTGTTTATGTCATTAAAAAGGTAACTGAATATCTGTCCTGAAGTAACAGAAATAAACACATACTTTATTTTAGAGCAAATAAGAAATTGGAAATTGGGAATTCTCTTGAATCCCAATTTCTGGCCAATCCTTGAATAATTCTTTTTATCTCAAGCAAGTCCACACATCTTTCCTTTTCTCTAGTTATCTTTTCTTAAATCTTGTAGCCACAAATTTGCCACAGACGATTGCGTGTCATTCATGTTTTGCTCAGCAAGGATTTCAGGAGACTGCTCAACAATGGCTGAAATTTTGAGAGGTCGATTCAAAACGATGATGAGACCAAGAGGAACACAGACCTGGCTCCAGGTCACGGAGGACAGCGAGACTCAGTATAAAAAGCTAAAGTAAATAAACTGATATGGGAAGAGGGGCACTCTTGAAATTGAAGGAAAGTTTTCAGGTCGGGAGAGCTGGGCTTGCAACTTTCCTCCTGGCAGCGCTTAAAGGAGGAAGGGCTGGGCCACATCGAGGCGACACTACTGCAAACACCAGAGGGCTAGCCATGGTCAGAAGGAAAAACTTGACAGCTTCAATGGCTTATGATTTCATTTTTCCTTTCTCCCTTTCAAAAATTTCCCCCAAAGATTAGGAGTGTCAGACATTGACATCAGTCCCAGGGTACTGACCCGTAAAGTAATTAGAAGAGGAATTCCCCCCATGCCCCACCTTCTTGTCGCAGAGCTGGGTCAGATGAAAGGCACCTCTGTTTACTTCCTGATCCGCCTAATTTCTGTAACAAGGACCATCCCAAACTCTTCTCCCAGCAGCTGCTCTAACTGAAACTCAGATTGCCCCAGGCGCCGTGGCAGCCTCTTAGGGCTGCAGGACCCTAATGGATCAGCTCTCCTTAACACAGCTGGCAATTTAACAGGAGACGAAACTTTTACAACGACCAGTAAGGGACCACTGAAAATGACTTCAAAGACCATCCATAGTCCTAAAGCAGAGCTAAGAAAACACAGGATTGTCTAAAATGTGTATCAAAGCCCATCTCCCCAACCACTTTTCACAGCAAGGTGTTCACGGTAGTTTGGGTAATGACAGAGAGCAAAGATCAATATAATTTCAAAATTCAAGGAAAAAATTGCCTACCTTCATTAGGAGCTCTAAAACCACAGGTTTTAATCATAAATTACAAATTTAAGGACCCACGTATGTATGTATAGGGACTGAGTTTCACTTTGAACAAAATATTACCAAATTTTTGCCTGAGAAACTTCTGACCATGATACAAAAAGCAATATTGAGGATTAATCTGTCCTTTTAATTATGGAACATGTTCCACTTACTTAGGAAACCTGACCCTTAAGAAAAGGAACAATTTATGTCATCCTTTTCATGCTAGCACAGCATTTTAATTAAGCTGCTGTAAATAAAAATGTTGGTAAACAGGGCATAACACATATACCACACAGTTTCCTAACTAGCACTGAAAGCTCACTAAAGAATTCAGAAAGCAGATGAGTCAGATAGAGACTGGGTTACTTGAAAGACAGATTGGAGGCTGAGAAAAATGGCTCTGAAATGCTGACAGAAGATTCTAAATTACAAGATAATGCTCATAAAACACTTTGACACATGTAAAAACAAAATGTAGCTATTATTAGCAGGTTAATGATTAAAATGGAAACAGTCTGTATACTGGTATTCACCTATGTATACATGATATATGCACATACATGATGAACTAACAAAATATTTCCTTAGGTTTTTTAAACATCAAATTTTGTGAATTCAGTTACAGAAATTAAAGTGATCTAGGGATTGATTTCTTTTCGTATTCTTAAAAAAATAATCCCAGTTGTTGAAATCAATATAAAGGAAGAAAAAAAATATACAACTTGCCTAGATGGAATGTTGGGGAAAGGTCAGATTTGTCTAACATTTTTAGATTTTAATCTCCTACTAGCTGACCACTACCTAAATATGCATAGCTACCGGGAAGAATTCTTTTAAAAAATATAACAGATGTGGCAAAGAAAACAACGGAAATGAAGGCTTGTTGCATAAGAATAAACAAAGTTCCAAGAGGCTTCATAGCTCATGTTGACTCAGACTTTGTTTTCTTTATTGTATAGAGTAGAAAATTTCATTATAAATATATGGTGTCTAATAAGACATTTGGTATTGGAATTTTACTTTCTATAAAATTACAATTTCTTACTTCTCAAGGTAAGACTGCATTTTCTGTACCTGCCAAGACTTTCTCTGATATCAATTTTTTTTAAAGTAAGTTAAACTTGTAATTTCTGTCATATGCAAGCAAAAACATCATTAAGGGATGTGATAATGATCTGAGTCGGAGCTCAGGGCTGCAGATGGGACCTTTTGGGCAGATTCCTTTCTTTGTTGTGCTTCACTCGCCTTTCAGGAAATAGTTCTGAGTTCCAGTTAGAGACAAAGTGTTTTTACAGGCTTGATACAACATCCCAGAATCCTGCCTACTATTTTAATCTCCCTGTGCTCATTTTATGAGGTCCCATGGAGTTGTTTATATATATTATTTAGTCGCAGAAGGGGAATATGCCAGAAAAAAATTCTGACCTGAACATCAGAAGACCGGGATGTGGTAACATTAATTATCTTTGTAAGCATACAGGCCGGTCACTTCATTTCTGTGGACCTGGTTTCTTATTATTAAAATGAGGTGATAGGGGTCAAACTGATATCTGTGGTCAATTTCAAGATTGACATTGCATCATAAGGTAAGTTTTATTTTAATTTTTTCTATCCATGTCATATTCCATAATATCGTAATTATGCCTCATTTTCTGTTAAAGTTATCTTTACAAATGACCTGAACAACAATGCAGTGGAATAGAGTCAGCCACTCCTGTTTTTCTATTTTAAAAGGTAATGGAATAAAGACTCTCTAAGTTTGTGACTCACTGCGTGCCACACAACAACTCAGTGAGTGATAGACTAGAGAAGGGAAACCAAGACCCCATACTTCCTAATCAGTGTTCTAAATTGCAGATGCATGTTTTAAGAGAAATATTTTGCCAGGAAGTGACAATTAAGAACATGATTTGATCTTTGCTACCATTGCTGGCACATAAAAACACATATTTAATATATCTGGAAATAAACTGTGTCCAAAATATGAGTGAATAACCTCCACCTCTTTTTTCTCTCTCTCTCTCTCTGTTTCTGGGAAACAGCATCCACTTTCTACCACCCAAAATGAGCCTTATAAAATCTGTGAAGAAAAATTAGCAACACCTTCATTCTTGCATTTTATTACTTACAACCTTATCTTAGATTATTGTATATCACCGTATCTGCCACACATGGCAGAGGGCTTTTATATAATATTGCTCAGTAAATAAATGGATTTACCAGTACCTACAGCACAGATGCTCACATTGCAATATCAATACTAAGAAAGACCTGTATTTAAATCACCACTTTGGCACTTAGCCTTGTGACCTTCAGCAGATTATTCAAATTCTCTGAGCCTTAATTTCATCATTCTTCCTGCACAGGATTATCATAAAGATGGAAAGACATAATGCACATAGAGCACTTAGCAGAGGTCTGTTTGTTCTTCTTCTTCCTATTAGTTTTATTACTATTTTTATCTTTATGCATGTCTATTTCTTCTTTGCTCCCAAAGACATAGGCATGTCTTAATCATGTTTATATGCTAAGCCCAGAAGGAATTCAATTTGTTTTGCATTCATTAATGTATAATCATTCTCTGCCTATACCAGTAATTTTGTCTGATGCTTTTCTTTTTTAGGTCGGTAATCACTCCTGCCCAAGTATCCTGGCCATGCATCCTCGTTTAATGTGAAATTCCATGTATGGCCCAGCTGGGCAAATACCAAGGAGATGAGAGTAGCTGCAGAGAAGGGCTGGAAAGAAACTGATGGATTGAGTAGTAAGAAAAGAGAGGGGTCCCAGGAAATGCCAGGATTTAAAAACTGAGTCACTGGGAAGATGGTGATGCCATCAACATGAAACAGAAACCACAAAAAATGGAATAGGACTGGGTGAGATCATGAAGAGCTCAGGTGGGATCCAGTGAAGGACCTTCACATGCTGAGGTGGTAACACGCAAGTGAGAGTATAAGATCCGAAACTGGGAGACAGGCAGCCTGGACTTGTCATGTCTTTCAAGGTTGTATTTAAAGCCATAAAGGTGTTAGGTTATTGAAGAGAATATAACTGGAAAAGATGATTAAGGACAAATCCTTAGGGAAATATGCCTATTTAGGGTTTGCAAGGAAAAAGAAATAAAAATGTTTCAACATAGCTACTAAATACTGAATCCAAGGTTTATATAGGTACAATTTATAGTAGTAAAAAAAAATGGAAGTGCAGCTAAATATTACTTATATTTTAAATGCATTACTAGAACACATCTTAAAGCAGCTAATGGGAAAATTTCACCTTTTTCTATTTTAGTTTCCCATACCTCCTCTTAGGTACCCTCTCTATTTTCTGGGACCATCATTTATTCAAAAAGAAAGTAATTATGTTAGGTACCTTTTATTTCCAAATTTTTGGCGTAATGAACAATATTATAATAAATATCTTTGTACAGAATCCTTCGTCTATATCTTTATTGTATTAGGATAGATTCTAAGATGTAGAATTATGATGGATACAGTAGGGAAGATAAAGGATATCACTCTTTGAGGGTCCATGATACTTACTGACAAAGTATTTTGCAGAAGAGTTGTACAAATAAAAACTTCTACCAGTATTTCATGAGTATTATGTCTCACTGTACCCATTCTAACATAGACATTATTGTTTTACACCCATTAATGGAGCTGTATTCCTTTAACACATATCAACAGATATCAGTGATACTAATCATGAACAAAACTGATTTATAACTTCCTTCTTTAGCAGCATATTTAGAAAAAGAAAAGTGACAATCCTCTATTTCATTATGTCTTTGAATTTCAGGTACTAGAATAAAAATTTCCAATTAAAAAATGCCAAAGAAACTCATTTTTTCCTGTGAAACAGAGTAATGATAGTACTTTTCAAGAACGAAGGAAAGAAAAATAGCACTTGAACACATTCCTATATATTCTTATAACCATTTTGGGATTTTGTTGTTATTGCAAGCTGAGGAAATTAAATCTCACAAAGTTTAAATATGGTTTTCAGGACTTTTTTTATTTATACTAAGTGACATCAGTATGGTTCAACATCAGTTTCAACTTCAAATTTTATGCACTTTTGATTACATACATATGGATAATGTTTTAGAAATTGGTTAGAAAACAACTACTTAGAAATTAAGGGTTGGAAAACAAGAATATTATAATAAATTAGTTTAGGGAATAAATAGCAATGTTTGCCTAAAAATATAAATAATACAAAAAAAATAACAGGGTAAAACCAAGTATGTTTTAAATGTCATTGAATCACAAATGGTCTTAATTAATTGAGATAGTCAATGAACTTAAACATTGTTTTTATCTTAACCCAAGGAACTGAGTATTTCACTTCTCTGTGTTCATTTCTTTTTAAACCATAAGATGTCACATCACAGAATCCCAAATTATATCACATAAAACGTTGATGTTTGATGTTCATAAGCCACAATAAAAGTGAACAAAATTGCTATTTTTAAGTGTATAGAAGTGTCTTTTCAGTTTCAAACTAGCAAAAATGATAACGAACTTTAATAGTAAGTCAAGCATTCCTATTTGAAGATGAAAAACAGCTTTTTATTTAAATCCTATACTTATTTGTAGGATAATAAAAATACACTTTGTTTATATGAAGCACATTTTTGATATCAGAAATATGTATGTATATATATTTAGACTATAATTGACATATTTTCTACATGTATACAAATGTCATATATCTCTATGCATAAAAATGGATAGTCAAATATACACTTATAAATATATAAATAAAAGGTCTATATTTATATTATATGTATCCTTATTTACAGATTATCTCTGCTATATAAGCAAGCACGTATCAATATAACTATGTGTTCTTTGCAAGTGTATGAAAGTAAGTCAATATCCTTGTTAAAAATTATGTCACAAATTGTATTTAAAAATTGAATTTCTCAAAAGAAAATCTTAAATAAATAGGACAAGACCCAACAGTGACCATAAAATCTAGGCTACTTCCAAAAGTACTGAGGTATAAATACAGGAACAATTGAACAAAAGAAGCCAATACCTATATGCTGAAGAACATACAGATGACTAACTTTCCTTTTATCAATATCTATATTTTTATCATTTTTTGCCTAGGACTCAGGTGAGGGAGCAACTTTCAAAAGCCAAAAGTAAAAATGTGTTTGATAGTTAGTATTTACTTAAACACTTATAAAAAGTCTCTGTTTCCCTTTGAAAATTAAGTATTCATTTTTGGGGGAATAAAATTAGTTCTGATTTAAAAAATTTAGAAATATGTGGAAAAGGACCTAAATGTGTGCATTATTTATAATATCTCTTTCAACCATACCTGCCACAAAACCTATTTTAAGCAATAATTCATTGAAGGTCAAGACCCCCCTCTTGGCTGGTGCTGCTGACAGGGCAGCAAACTTCCTGGTCAGACTCAAGGTGGTTTCTGCATCCTGGGGCTGGAGCCCCTGATCTTGGGCTGCTCTTGCCCTGAAGATCTGTAAACCAGCCAGATCTGACATTTCGATTTAGGAAATGACTAATGTCTAGTTATTAGATAAGGTCCTTCATTGTATTTCCAAAACCAAATAAAGTTACAAGCTATCCATTTTAAAGCTCCGAAACATACATCATATTTATATGTAAACTAGAAAGGCCAAATGAGATCAAAGGAAAGTTTACATTTTGTCTTTTTCCTTAGCCAAAACATTTGCAGAATTATTACATTTTACTGGCCGCTGTCAGCCCTCAAGCTCGCAAAAGTTTTACAACAGAGACTAAAGAATCTGAAAAAGCACTAAAATTTAAGCATTTGTACATTAAGAAAAAGAATGCTATTTAATTAACATGTCACCCTCCTGGAGGGCTAGGTGTTCCTTAGAAGTTACCTATGTTAAGTACTGATCCATCTAAACTTCATACAAGTTGACAAGATAATGTAACGGAAGCTTTGGGGGGAAATAATGTCTAAGGACTTGTTTACTGCATCAACTCCTATTGAAGAAAGGATCTCACAGTGCAGTCTTTGTTCCTAAATAATATAGCCTTTAGTACAAGTTAACACTTGTACATAGTTTTACTGTGATCATTTGTTGTCATTATTAAGATGTGTAGGTTAGAGATGTTTTTGGAAATTTTCAGTCTATGTGCACTCTCTGTATATAACATATTAGATATATTTAGGTATGTTAGGGTTGATTTCAAAAAGCAAGACAATGTTATATAGCAAAGGAATATCTATCTGCCTCTTACTATTTAATTACCTACATTTATATATCCACACATGCATATTATGAACTATAAATACATATATAGCTATGCATATATTTGTATTTTAAAGTGTGTTTTCATGCAGATGCATAAACTTATTGTTAATGTAATCAGGATGTAGTATTGAATAGTTCCTTGAGAAAAAGAAAATATAAATATGACCAACTAACTTAAAAATGCTTAGGAATAACAATGATTGCGTAATCCAGAAAATAAATTTGAGTGTAATAAAAATATAGACAGGCCCAAGTGCCAAGCCTTTGTTATTTAATCAAAGATAAAGACATAGCCAATAAGTACCATTTCAGAAGTGAAGCTTCCCCTGCCCTAAATATAGTAGACAGTACTTTCCACCTGTAAAGAATCTTCATCAGATGACCACTTATATTATAACTGTTATATGACTTATTGCTCACTTTTAAAAGTCAGGTTGAAATTCCTTAAAACGTAAATAAGGTAACTTCAAGTTTTAGTAACAAAACATGAAAATGTAGTGTCCTAATCTGCCATGATTCACTGAATTGACTGACAAGCCATAATAGAAAAGGGGAACTGGGACATCCAGCCTCTGCTGTGTAAAAGAGAAACTGGAATACACATGAATTTTGGTGATCAAGAGAATATAATACAGGGTAAAACAGGAGCAATTGTCCAGGTTCTACCCCACCATAAAGAAAATATTCCACTCTGAATCCACTTACTCAAATATTGTGAATTATTTTAAAGTTGGGTTCTTTTTCAGTTGTCTATTTCTATGTAACAAATAACTCTTACATTTAGTGGCTTAAAATGTGGCTATTTTAATAGCTTTTATCATTCTCTGGGCTGTCTGGGCATAATTGGATGGATTTTTTTGTTTCTTTGATGTCACCTGGCTGGACCTGAAATCCGAGATGGCTCTTGTACCTGGTTGGCAGTTGGGCTGGCTAGCTGCTGCAAGCTCATGTGAAGCTTTTAAGAATGCCTCACTCCTCTTCCAATTGACTCGTCCATGTAGTCTGGGCTTCTCAACAGAGAGCAAAGCAACTAGGTGCCAAGAAGAAGCATTTAAAGAGGACACATTCCAATGCATGAAGCCTTATCAAAACTCTGTTTGCACGATGCTTGCTAATATCCAGTCAGCCAAAACTAGACACTGAAGCCAAGCACGAACTAAATACAGCTAAGGACTGCACAGGGCATGAATAAGGAAGGCATGGGTCCATCGGGGGCCTCGAAAGAACTGTCTTCCTTAGTTTCCTTTGTGTGTTTATGAGATTTAATAGGGGACGGTCTCAGAAGAAGTGGATTTAGGGTAGTAGGATCGGGAGGCAGAAAGCTAGCAAGAATATGGCTCCAACAGGAGGACAATTTCACACTAGACCTGGGGGAAGCCCTGAAACTAAATTTCACAAAATTAGTCCAGCCTTCAGGCAAAGGGCATGGATTTCCTATAATAGCCAAGGTCAGCTCTACCCTTTAGAAAGGGTACTAAGGGGACATAGCCTCCCAGTGAGACAGTTCAGGGCAATTTTCTGGAGAACAGGATAGTTATTAGTTATTACCAGCCAGCCTTCCTCGAATGGAGAGAGAAGAATATGCAACATCCATGGAAGATGTTCACCAGATAAACTTGGCTTTCTTTGTTTTTTTTTTTGCTTTCCAATAATTTTTATTATTGAAATACTTCATGGTCATTAATGAAAACTTGGAAAATGAAAAGAGCTGGAAGTAAAAAGAATCCAGGAGGCCCACCACCCAGATAATTATGTCAATATTTACTATTAAATTTTTCTTACATTTCCTTCGGTCTTTTCTTTGCATATTTCTTTATAAACTTGATAATTCTGTATATGCTTGCAGCATAAACTTGGCTTTCTTGTTCCTAAGGATATTGATCTCAACAATCTTGATTCCACAAATACCTCTTATTGAAAAATTGTCATCCATTCCATGTCTTGGCTTTCAGAATCTAAGAAACCAAGGACTACATTGCAAACCACAGTTAAAGTTTTCTCAGGAAGCCAAGTCTTGTTATCATAAAAACCTTATATTTTTAATCATTCTTACATTTTTATATTAATTATAATCTTTGTTATATTTTTTCTCTTATTTTTGGAAAAGCTGTCCTAATTAAAGTGAAGAAATCAATTTGTAGCATTAAATATTTAGCCCATGATTCTCTTACTGGATGATGAAAATGAATAAAAGAGAGATGGAAACAGGGAGGAGAATTTCCACAGAGAGGACTTAGACATTAACAGAAACGGGGAATATTCTGACAAATAGGAATGGACAGTCTTTTTATTCAGAAACACCCCTACTGAAGAGAGCCAATCAGAAAAGGTAGAATTTGCTGACAAAGGTCAGTGAAACATGAGTTTGTTCATGAAATACCAAACTGAAGATATAACTTAAAGGAATTCAAGGTTTAAATTTTGAAAAGGAAAACAATGAACTGTCTTAGGAAAGGGAATTTTATGTTTTCCCACCAGAATGAAAATATGAGAAATTATTTGTGATACATTTACTAGATAAAAAAACAAATCATTATTAGAGAGATCATAAAAGATATTTACCACTCTGAAGAAACAGAAAAAAAGTTGGACTTTAAAAATAAGTATATATGTAGATGGAAATATTTCTAGTATATTGGAGTAGAAATGCAATAGCATTTGCATACATAAAAGATTTTATAATGTGTGCATTCTTATTGCTTAATATATGGTATATTTTTAAATTCTAACCTTTCAGCATAAAATATGTAATTTAAGTTTTTATTCTAAAGATGATGTTCCCAATTTAATGTGTAAATTGAATATGATAAATAAAATTATCCTTAGTGTTTTTCTTTTCTAACAAAAATGTTAAAGAATAGTGAATAAAAACCTAAACAATAAGATTAGTGAGTAGAGACTCATTTACCAAACATTAAATGTATTGCAGAGCTATAAAAACTAGAACAGTTTAGTGCTGGTAAATGAAAAGCTCAGCAGGGAGAATAGAAAATCAAAACAGACCCAGATATAAATGGACATGTTTTCAATATAATAAAAGTTGCCTTAAAATCTGTATGAAAAGATGACTCTCAGAATTCTCTTATTCTATGACACAGTTTTAATATTTCTGTAGTCACTAAAAATGATATATATCAGATCATAAAGGTACAAAAAGGAAACATATTACTCAAAGAATAAATATGGGGGAAGGAAGTTTCTTTTTTTTTAAATCAACTACATATAGTGAAAATACTGAGTTCTCATAACAATTGAACATTTTTGTAGATTGAGAAACCATAAACAAAACCGTGTCTAAAACAACAAAATGAGAATAATTGTTATACACAGGACATGAAAAAAGCTAACAGTAAAAGTTATTGAGAAATCATTAATCGATCAACAATTGAATAAAATTATTCATATATATATATGCACATGTGTATGTGCTTGCGTGGAATGAAAGAGAACATATGTGTGCTAGGTAGACAAAACAATAAAGAAATGTTCAGCAACTTAATGAAAAAATGAGCAAACCAAGCATTTTAAGTTTTAAGAACAGATCAGTGGTTAATGGAAATGAAATATGCTAAAATTTATCACAATTTGTTAATGCTACTTACAACATAAAACATAGCTAACTTCTTTTACTATGGAGGCCTTTTAATGGAAACACAGTATTATCTAGACTAGTTTGAAGAAACATGCCCATCATGGGTGTTAGAATGTTAATTTGTGTAACTTGCTTATAAGGAAAATCAACAATATCTACTAAATTTTAATAAATGCATATCATTAGACCAAGAAAATAAACCTAATAATACATTTGAAAGTATATATTAAAAACTGTGTTCAAGGATATTTCTCCATATACCATTTGTATTTTGAAAAGACTAAAAAATGATTGTCTGAGATAGGAAATAATTTAGTTATTTTTAAAGAGTAAAGTAGATCTTAGATCTACCCATAATCTAATGTAATTAGAAATACACACACACATACACACACATGCACACTCATATACATATTTTTCTATATGTATTGAAATTTTCTTGAAGCATAGATGGTTCTGTGGTAGACTAAATGGGTGCAATAGATGGCTAATTTTTTTTCAATTATTTAACATGATACACACTTTGACAGAGACTTACTGGATGCCTACCAATCCCATTTCCTCTTTCTGGAAGAGAAAAATTAAATTTCCCATCTGACCTTGTAAATCAAGACCATGGCACTAGTTCAGGCCAATGGAAGGTGGGCATAAATGTACACACCACTTTCCGAGCTAGCTATGATCTACTGAATATGATCTCCCAGGAAATTTGTCTGCAATGCTTGGAGCTGGAAGAAAAGAACGCAGTCATGGTTGAAACACAGCAGAAGGAATTTGGAAACTGTGTTGTTGCTTGGAGGAGATATACACAGAAGGCTTGAGAGAGATATATAGTGTAAGGCAGAGGATGAATAATTTCACAAAATAACCCAGAAATTATGAAAATATAGGAAAATCGAGTAAATACTTCAGGTAAAGGAAACATCCATATGTCATTTCTCCACTAAATCAAATTATGCTTTCACAGTATTCCAACTAAGTCATGAAATTGAATGCAATGCGGCTAAGGGTTGTCTAAGCTTGCAAATAACATCATCATTTCAATAGTGAAAATAGTAAAAATGATCACATCCTGTATGACAATGACTTTACTTAAACTTTGGTTATCTAGGAATTTTGCTAACTAACCTCAAGATAGACAAACTTGATCTCAAATTCACAAATCATTTGCCAGTAACAATATTTTAAGGAAATGAAGGCTAAAGTGTTCTATTTACAAAATCAATTTCTTATCAGTGTTTTATTTGAGTCTTCGATATCTAGAAGGTAAGTAGTTTGCAAAAATACAATACTTTTGGCATAAATATGAATAGTATGCTTTTCAATAAGTCAAAGCTTTGTGTAAAGTATCCATGAAAAATATAATAATTTATAATCTAACGGTTCTTTTTACCATGTATATGTGATTTTATGTGGATATACATATTGTGGCATATATTACAAGCTGATTTTTTTTTAAATTATTTAAGTATAGTTGACGTAATATTATAATAGTTTCAGGTGTGCAACACAATGACTCGACATTTCCATACATTACAAAATGCTCACCATGGTAAGTGTAGTTACCATCTGTCACCATATGAGTTATTACAATATTACTGACTGTATTACTTACGCTGTTCCTTTTGCCCTGTGATTTAGAGGAACAAAAGGACATACAGATGGACAAGAGACATGAGAACGATACTCAACATCACTGCTCATCAGGGAAATGCAAATCAAAACCACAATGAGATGATCACCTCACATCAGTTAGAATGGCTAGTATCAAAAAAGACAAGAAACAACAAGTGTTGGTGAGAATATTTCAAATTCTTACCTTGTGTTCTGTCGGTAAGGATGTAAATTGGTTTCAGCCACTGTGGAAAGCAGCAGGGAGGTTCCTTAAAAAATTAAAAATAAAACAACCATATGATCCAGTAATTTCACCTACTGAATTTTTTTTGTTTAACTTCTTTCTTTGCCTCTCTGCACTGAGCTCCCGTCATTCTCAAGTATGTCAACAGTTGGTAGTATTCTTGGAAAAGAGTATCTCTAGCTGACATACATTGTCTCCTTCAGAGTCTCCTTACATTCACCCTATCTGGCTGGCCACTTTTTATTCTATTTTGACCATAAAAGGAAATTGTGCATCCAATGACTTCAGTTTTCAGATAAATATCTGTGTACAGATTTTATTTTAGGATTCAAAACAAAGTGATAAATAACCTGGTTGTGTGATCAACCTGGTCTCTTGAGAAAACTACTCTTCCCAATATTCTCCCAATATTTTATATAATAATATATTTTTACTGACCACTCTTAAAATATTTCAAATTCTTATTGTATACAAGATACACCTGTTTACAATTTGAAATGCTATTAAAATTGAAATCTTGTGCTGACAGTGATTTCATTAGCCGTGTGAAATATGCAAATATTCCCAGCACCCTTTTATTGAGATATATCTTGTCATGAGGCTGCCATGAAGTTTCCACCCTTTTCCAGATGCAGCAATGTAGGAAAGAGATATTGAATTATGAACAAAAGAATTCCTTGATGCCAATACCTTATCACCCCAGACTGAACAATGCATATTATTATAAGGTACTTCTTTTTAATTTCATCACATCATTGGAAGAAAATAATGGGAATACATGTAACATTTCTTGCAATCCTGTAACGTATTTATTAAAAAAGAAGCTTGACTGGGCAGGGCTGAAAAGGGAAAGGGACTCTTCAGTGAAGAGACTTTTTCAACTCCAAGTGCCTTGGATTGTCAGAATAAGAGATGGAAACAAATATGTAACAGTATTTTTTTTGTTCTTAGATGTTTGAAGAGATTTTTTCATTCAGTTGCTTCTGATCAAGTGAAAACAGTTAATAAACAGAATTTAAATTTAAAACGTAATTTAAACTTTTCCCATTAGTGTTCATATGCTTGAGAGAATTTTATCTTGGATTTTCTTTGACACACTTCTCACTCTCACCCCTTACCTCCCACAACTGGAACGCAAACTCTACGCAGATAAGACTTGGTTTTTGGAAATAATGTATCTCCAATGTATGGCACATGGAAATAGTTACTAAATATTTGTTGAACGGGTGAATGAATGAATCTATGCTTTGGATGAGCCTCTGATTCCCTATTTGAGTCACAATTTTGAAGTCTGTTAGATAGACACTAGGAAGTGCTTTAGGATTTGGGGAAGAAAAGTCATTAGACCATTCCATTTCCTCTGTCTCTATACATATGTATCTGTTCAAAATTAAAATTATTCCAAAACAACTAAAAGAACAGAAATGATAGTCATAATTATTTTTTTTATTTCTAAAGCAAATCTAGTTAACTCAGTCTAAGTGATTCACATTATGACGATTATGTTCATGCTATTCCATTATTTGTAAAGTCACAGAAAAAGCAATGGACATTTTATTGATTATTTTGACTTTGGATTTTCAGATAATGTGTGATGATGATATTCTACAAAACAATAAAATACTTTCTTCATAACGGGAACTAGCATTTTACTAAGCTCTTTACAACTTAAAAAGTGATTTATGTATGTTAAGTTTGGAAACAAGTATTTCCAATAATATATATTCTTCATTTTATTATTTTCTTTCAATCTGGAAATAAATTTATTATAACAGATGTAATGTTCTACTTTACATTTATTAATTATTCTTTTTTTACTAAGTAAAAATACAGCTATAATATCTTGTATTTGAGCTGCTGGTAGGAGAAGTGGTAGAAGATTTTAATATATATTAATTACTTCATTAAATCTTCAGAAAAATTGTACATAGCTTGTATTACCCCCACTGCACAGATGAAAAACTAATATTCAGCAAATGAAAAGCTGAACCCAGATCTTTCTTAAAGTCTGTGTTCTTTCCACTACTCAGACTACCATCCACATAGTACTTAATATATTGAATTAGTATCAATGAAGAGTAGTCGGCCTTTATCCCAAAGTTCTCCCTTTATTTGTAAAACTACTTTTAGGGAGATCAGTCAAAGAGTCACCCAGTCTATCTCCTTGTCCTTGCAGGTTTACTCCTATTAAGGTATTTACTGGTATTTTGTTCAGTCTTGTTCAAAATCCTTTATTGGCTAAAATGTTCTTCTGATATCAAACATATAGTACATTTATGGATTAATTTGGTCACATATTGTATAATCCACATTTCTGATGTGAAGAAAACTCTTCAAGAGTTCCCTAAGGATGAGAAAGACTACATAAGGAAAGACAAAGGAGACAGAGCCCCCTGCCCAAGGCTGTGGTCCAGACCTCACTGTCACCTCTCTACTGGATGTCAGAGAAGTTTACTTGTTTCCCAGGCCAAAACTTGTCCGTGGTCATTTATAATCAGGAAGGACACCTTCAGGTTATAAGGAAGCTGATGCTCATGTAGAGAGTTGGGGTGTGGTTAAGGGTATGAG
The DNA here is from genome assembly GCF_040802235.1 of Manis javanica. Classification (NCBI taxonomy): domain Eukaryota; kingdom Metazoa; phylum Chordata; class Mammalia; order Pholidota; family Manidae; genus Manis; species Manis javanica. Next base: position 5,087,653 of record NC_133171.1, read on the forward strand.
ACCAGGAGTACATGATATCCGTTCTGGGAGGGACAGAGAAAACCACCCTCAGGATTGCAGGAGAGCACAGGCTGCTACAACTCTCAAGGGTATAGGCAGGTCAAGGTTGATGGGAGGCTTCTCAGTGGAAGTCAGCATACTGCTTGCTGCAAGCAGGAGTCCTGCAGCATGTGGTGTCTGTGTTGGGAGGGCTAAAAGCAAGGTCATTTCCAAGCCCAGGCCAAGGTTATGAAATTGTTGAAAGACTACCCTCTCTGGGTTCATAGATGGGGCAGTGTGCCACCTGATGTCCCCACCCACCTGCCTTACTGACTAACCATGTAGCAGGAGCATGAAGAAGCAAAACAAAGCTCATTAGGATGATGAAGAAAAGCCCTCACCCTTCTATAATGTCCCTACTGTGCCCTCTTCTGACCAAACTTTAAATACTGGTCACTATGTAGGAGAAATGAGTCCAGTACATTAACACAGAGCTGATACTCGAGGGTGAATTTACAGATGAGAAGTAATAATGTGATAATTGGCACAAACCATGAAAACTTTGTTACTGTGGAGTTGATTTACACTGTTTAAAAGTCCTTGGAGAAGAGTTCCATCCATATTTAAAATTTGCTTTTAGGAATAAATTAGATATCTAAGGAATTGAATGGTCTCTCTAAAAGCACACAAATTTTATTGCCTAAATTTAAAGCAATTGTGTATTCAAAGCTGACATAGCCACTGACTGCTCCCAACTTTCTTCAAAAGCTTCACAGGTTTCTCCGTGGAATTATTGAATAAAACATTTCCTAGTCCTATTTCAGGAATTCCATCAGAGGGAAGGGTCTTAGTCATCTCCCAATGACAACACTATTAAAGTAATCAATACCTGTGACAGCTCTTTGAAATCCCTGGTACGACTTCCTTTAACTGTGGACATGTTTCACGGGAGATACATAAACTCAAAGAAAAAAGAACTAATGGAAAACCTCAGAAAAACTTGTGATTTTCTATCATAATTGCCTTTAGAACTGAAGGGTTTTTTCATCCATGTCACTCAGGTTCTAGTAGAGTTTTAGATTTACAAGATCTTGAACAGAATCTAGAAACTCTAAATAGTTGCTCTAAGTTAACTTTTATTGTTGGCAACAAATCAGAAACTCACTTTCTCTTAAAGTTCCTGAAATCAGTTCTCATTTTATTTTTGAATTATTATTTGGAAGAACAGAGGAAAAAATACTTTCATAAATCATTTTCTTTAATATGTTTGGATGAAAATAAACTAAAACAAGACAAATGTCAAATTACAACTTATGTTCCCAAGAGCTTTTCTAGACTTAAAGAACTTAACTTACCTAAAATTTTGAGCCAGTTTTATGTCTCTAACATAGAAACAAGCAAATTGTTATAGAAATCTACTTTAAATTATTATATTACTCTAATCACATTCTCTTTTCTAATAGCAAAGGAAATACCAAGGGGGGAATATTTTAAAAATATTTAGATATTTTCCTCAAGTTGAAACAAGAGCATATGTATTATATGTGAGAATAAGAGAAATTTAATAACTATCCGGCTCCCTATATCTATCACTAAATTGGTTTTTTTTCATAGTTATGCTTAAGTTAAGTTTAAGAATTAACTACTTAAAATTTATATATCTTATTCTAAGGGTTTGTTTTTAATAGAAACTTTCTTAGTTTTATAAAAATGGCATCGAGATACATGCTAGGTATATTATATACTCAGTAAATGACCTATGGTCTAGGTACATGAGAACCTGTAGAAATTGTTATAACAGAGTGTCCCAGGAATATCGGAAACCAAGTTTAGGAATTTTATTCATGTTTAGTGGAATTCTGTCTTGTTCTCTCTTTCTTGTCGCCTCCTCTGCCTCTCTCTCTCTGTTTTTGTCTCTCTCACTCACACATAATATAGAACCTGTTATGAGATATTTCATTATTATGAACTTAGTTATATGTTATGATACAATTAATTTTCCTAAAACATAATCACATAAATGCCATATAACATGATTATCATGCAAGGTGGATATGAGGGCTTTCACCACTTTGTTTAATAACATTCCAGGGTGCCTTATATATCTTCTTATATTCCTTTGCACATTAGAAAGCAATTTTCACTTCTAAGCAGCAAACAGAAAAGCTCTTATAAGAAACCCACATGAAAAGACCTCTAATAGAATTAAGATTAGAGATTTAAAACATTTATCTCAGTTTGTAAGATAAATAATACATTTGACTTATCAAACTTATCAAAATTACAGATTCTTAGGTTTAAATCCCAGTATTACCACTTCTAGTTATGTGATCTTCATCTTTATGTCAATTTCTCATCTTTAAGGTTTTGGGGAAAATAATACCTACCTTGAGGCTTGTGAATATGAGAAAGATAAGAGTATATAAGCATATAGAACAGTAGATAGATAAATGATAGGATAAGGCAAGCATGATGCAAGATAATTATTGAAAAGATATTATGACATTATAGTTTCATTTTTTTCTTTCCATCACTATAATATAAGTAGTTGTAGCCCCAGTGCCTAAAACAGTCTGAGTGCTCAATGAATACCACAAAGTGTCTCTTGGTAAAAACCTTGGCAAAATGTATTTTGAGATATATTCTCTTTAGTGAGCAAATGAATAAATTCATGACTATTTCTTAACATCTTTCCAGCTTGGATGCTGTTATAAAATTCAGAAAAACATATATTTTAGTACAAAAATGCAGATGTATTTTATTTTAGAAAATGAATGAAAGGTGTGTCCAGCAATGTGCCTAAGTATATTTATTCTTCTCCTGGGAAAAACAGGGACCAAATGAAGAGGACAAGAATAAATTAACCTTATTACTCATTACGGCAAGACAGAACTTGTTAAAGATACGATAACAATGATTTCCTATGTAAATTGTCCTGTACATAAAGCCTCTATTGTGTTTATTCCCCACGTTTTGAAGATATTCCTCTATCCTTCATAATGCTCTCTTCCCAAAAGTAAGATAATAAGAGAGAATGGAAGATGGGAGAGACGTGGATCTGTGCTCTTTGGAATATTCATAAAAATTGATAGATCAACTGGGAAATCATTGGTTGTTAAATGCTTCTAAGAGGAAAGTACTAGTTGAAGACAAATACTAATGGAATGAATGTAATAAGCCTGAAGTATTCACAATATATATTTATAAAATAGGATTTGGACTTGTCAGAAGAGAATATTCAAGAGTTATTTCAAAAGAATCATCAACTACAGTAATAACAATAAAACTACTGGTTATTGAGTACCTTCTAGATAGCAGGCATCATTTTACATGCCTTATATTAAGTACATTATTATGTGCTTATCACATTCTTATATTATTCCAAGTGTGGAATAGATACTAATATTCTCATTTTTCAGATGAAAAGACGAACTTTGAGTACCTTCTCAATACACTCAGCTACAATACAGGGGTAAAATTTGAACTCAGATAATTCGGAATTCAAAATCTGTAATCAGATATTTGTTTATAGTATGGCTTAGTGACAGCCTAATAAAAAGGCTGTAATGCAGATTATAATAAAAACCTCTGGAAAAAATGTGAAAAAAGTATAATTACCTAAAAACATGGGATAGTGGGGAAAAAAATGGGCAGATTCTGGAGAGGAGTCAACACCCAGAAGAAGAGAAAGCATATACTAAGTTTCTCAGCTTTAAATAGACAGGATACAGCCAGTCCAACACAGGGCACACTGAAAAATATCTGAAGAGTTTGCAGTGAGTTCAAGTAAGTAAAATGCCTGTTCAAAACAATGATGATAAAAAATAGCCTTTGGAGAAATATAAAATAATTAAAAATCTACACAACATATCATGATGTCTAGTACATGACAGGATAAAGTACAAAATAATCTGACAACTAAGAAGAAGACAAACAATTTATTCAGAGATTAACCACTGAATATAAACTCAGTAATATCCAGATACTGGAATTAGAAGACACATTCCCCTAATTTGGAGAATTTACAGTTTTCAAGAATCTCAGCAAATCTCAAACAAGGTAAATATAGAAAATCACCACTGGGGACATAGCAAATAAAATTTGAAACACCAAAAAATAAAGAGAAAATCTTGAAAACAACCAGAGAAAAATGAGACATTATATACAGGGAAGCAGTTATTCAAAATATGAGCTACTAATTCAAAACTACAAAGTCTAACAGACACTAATATAATTAATTAAGGTACTTTAAAGATAAAGTACTTAAAGTACTAACAGATAAAAGATAAAAGAAAAATCAGAATTTTATACCCAGTGAAATTATCCTTCAAAACTGAAAGTGAGCCAAAGATATCTTCACATAAATAAACCTAAATAATTAAGTGCTAAGAAATTTTAAATGTAAGAAATGCTAAAGGAAGTTCTTTAAGCTGAAAAGAATCAAAACAGACTGACATTCAAATCTACATGAAGGAAAAGCAAATGTAGGCAAAGTATCTGGAAAAATTTTAAACACATTTTCCACTCAATTTATTAAAACAGATGTGATTGTTTAAAGCTACAATTACAATACTAGAGCTCAGCATCCCTAATGATTGTAGATGTAATATTTATGGCAACTATAGTATAAATAAAGGGTGAGAAGTGAGTAAATGTACCTGTAGAGCTGTAGGTGTTCTGCAGACTGTGAAGTAGTATAATGTTAACCTTAACTAGACCATGAAAAGTTAAGATACATATTATTACAATCCATAGATGAACCATAATAAAAATAATACTAAGACATATATCTAAAGAGCCATTAGATAATATAAAATGGAGCTCTACAAATGTATTCAAGTAGTCCAAAAGAAGTCATAAAAAAGAAATAGAAAAACAAAAACAGAGGGGACATACAGAAAATGGTGGACTTAAATCTAAAGTCTAAATAATTCTATTAACTGTTATTATAGTAAATTCTTCCAATTAAAAGGTTGAAACTATTAGAACAGGTAAACAGCATTTTCCAAGTGTATGCTATCTACAAAATGCACACTAATATATAAAGGTAGGCTGGAAGCAAATGGATGGAAATATTTTATCAGGCAAATGTTAAGAACAAGAAAGCGGGAGTGGCTACATTATCAGATAATAGCAACTTGAAGTAAAAGTCTTATAAGAAATAAAATGAGATATTTCATAAAAATAAAAGCATCAGCTCATCAAGAGACATACCAATCATAAATGCCTAATACAAGCTTTTAAATACATGAAGCAAGCAAACATAGTCATAATTAAAAGGAGATGTAGACAATTTCACAACCACAGCTGGAGATTTCAACACCACTTTCTCAGCAGTTGCTAGAATAATTAAATCAAAGGAAAAAAAAAGACAATAAAGACATAGATAAGGACAAAGATGATCTGAAGTAGAGAAAAAACATTGACTTTTCAAATACACATAGTACATTTACTGAGGTAGATAGTATGCTGAACCATAATACAAGCCTGTAATCAAAACAACTGAAATCAATGAGAGTATGTTTTCTGAAACAGTGAAATTAAAATAAAACCAATAACAATGCGATATCTAGAAAACTCTAAATATTTGGAAGTTAAATCACACAATTCTCAATAATTTATGGCTAAAGACAAAATCGCAGAGAAATAAGAACCATTTGTAATTAAATGGCCTTGAAACTATGATATATCAAAATTTATAGGCTGTGGTTAAAGAAATGTTTAGGAGAAAATTTATAGCTTGAAATTCTTAACAAAGAAGAAAAGCTAAAATCTATGACCAAAGTTTCATCTTAAGGAGCTAGAAAATGAGCAAAGTAATTTGGTAACTTAGGTAATATGGGTAAGAGTAGAATTCAATAATTCAAAGGACAGGGAGAAATGAACAAAGACAAAGTGATTCTTTTATGAAAAAAAATCAACAAAAATAATAAATCCCTAGTAGATTGCTTAAGGAATAAAAGGGAGAAGGCACAAATTACCAATATCAGGTATGAAAGAGGGATTTCTCACTATAGGTCCTACAGACACTATATGTAATTTTAATTTATAAGTAATTATAAAATAACAATAGGGATAGGATTGAATAAGAAAGAACATGGATGAGGCAGTGTTTAATTTACTGAGAGGATTTGGGTTACAGAGATAAATACATAAATTTATTAGAACTCAGTGAATTAATATATTTAAGAGTGTTATATTTTACTGTAGGAAATTTATAACAGAAAATTAAAATGGTAAGCAAACATTGAACTCTACTGAATATGTGCTAAATATTTAAGGGGATGGTACTAATGTGTATAATTTATTTTGAAATGCATAAAAAATAAGGCGGAGGGATGGTTCTATGGGAGAGTGGCTGAATGGATACATACACGGTAACATTTGTAGTAAAGTGTTACTGGTAGAAACTATGTGATTAGTATAAGCATATTCACTTTCAATTTTATTGTATGTTTGAAATCTTCATAATATAATGTTGGAAAAAAAGTCTTAAGTCTTCTGTTCCACTTTCACATTGCTTAGGTTTGTGTTCTGAGAATATTAAATGAGATAACATTTAGAAAGCCATTAAAATAGTACTTAGTATATAGTATGTGCTAAATAAGTGGGTTTTTAAAAAACTAACTCTTTAGGAGTGCATATGTCTTTTTGAATATGAGAAAAGTTGGGGTTTTTTTGGGTAAATTCCTAGGAGTGGAATTCCCGGGTCAAATGGTATTTCTATTTTTAGTTTTTGAGGAACCTCCATATTTCTTTCCACAGTGGTTGAACTAGTTTACTGCAATGGAGTATGGGGGGGACTCGATAATAAGGGTGAATGCAATAACCACACTGTTTTTCTTGTGAAACCTTCATGATATCAATGATACCTTAATTAAAACAAAAACTAACTCATTAACTAAATGAAAAAAATTATGAAATATCAAATGACATGTTATCCACACTACAGTGCACCTGTACATGAGAAATCCTCAACATATGTTTGTTCTGTAAGAGTTAATTCGGAGGTCTACACTGGCTTGAGCTGTTTTGCCCATGGCACTTCCCCTTTGGCAGGAAAGGACTGATTCATAGTGCTGGTTTGCAAGCATGGGCCCAAGAGGTGGTTTGCAAGGGCTTGTCAATATTGTTTACTAAAAACAATAAGACTGATAATTTGCAGTTGGTCTCAGTGAGCCCTCCAGAGAAGTCAGCTGTGAGGGCTGCTTATGTGAAAAGACCAGGCATGTTCCACTAGCAGTATATTAGAACCTCTGGTCAGACTTCTTTGGGGCTCTTTGTCTCCCAGACATTCCATGTGCACATGGTCAGTGCTTGGTGATCCCAGAAAGAAAGTCCCTTTGGTAATACCCTCACAGAGGGAGGCCAGTGGTAGTTCCTGATTGACTTCTCCTGCCCCCTTACTGTGAGGTGGTCTATCACTGTTGTGCAGTCTTAAACTAATGCTGCAGCTATGGGGCATCTATCCTACAATAAATTGTAGATGTGTAAGCATTTATCATCTGGAGTCCGGTGTGCTTTCTTTACTAGCAGTACCTGTTTAACTCTTACCTTTAGTACAAGCAGTTAGTATGAGTTGCCTTTAAATAAATGTAGATAAAATATATTACATCATACATTCTTATTTTTTAAAGAAAAAAGATGGTAGAGGCTGGTATTGCCATCACGGAAGCACGGTCCAGCAGATTCCCATCTAATGAACAATATTGGATCAAAATACCTGGCATTTAATACAAGTTTTTGATGAGGCATTTTTGCTTCATTTAATCTAAACTTGATAGCTGAGAAATACAGTTTTAGAGACATGAAGGCTATTTTCTTAAGATATTAAACAACAGAAAGTAAACTATAATTTTCTCAACTGCTTAAAAGGAGCATAGTATTTTTCATTTTTCAACACTCAACAAATAAGCCAGGTTTTCTAACACAAGTTTTTATCACCATCATCTACTGGAATAGTGGGAGTGGTATTCCAACCAACTAGAAATGCGAACTATGTGCATGCTGTGTATACATTGTGATGTTTTCTTAATAGAATGCAAAGTTATCAATTGTGTATGTTTACTCAGGGTAAGTGGTAAATAATCTAGATCCGTATAGGTAATCCACTGTACTTTGCTACCATAAATCAGTCTTGAAAGACCACTAACTGTGGGTGTACCTTGTTCCTCTATACCATTTAGAATTCTGAAACATCAACCATTACATATTATTCCACAGGTATGTAAAAATGAGTGCCAGATAATCACTTACATTTAGAAGAATCCATAAAACATAAAGGAAAAAAATAAAACAGCACATATATAAGATGTTAATACAGGAAAATAATAGGATGGATGCTGGGTTGTAGAAGGGGTTGATTAAGGTTTTCTCAAAACTATTCTGCAATACACTTCATCTCTATATCTTGAAAAATATATCTGTGCCCGATTAGATATGAAAAATTGTGCATGGATTCTCCACCTCTCCATAGTTACTATAAAAAGAGTCACCATGAGGGAAAAACGGCCAAAGCCATGGAGAAAACCCCCAAAATTAATTTGCTTTATTTTGTTGGCATTCAATAATTTATCATGCTATCTCTGTTATTCCTTAGTTGGCTATGTTATTCCTTAGTTAACCAAGAGAGCCTTTTTCTTGGGAATAGTATTAATGTATTAAGTGCAGTATAGTTTGGGAAAAGCTGGATTATTCTAGTGAAATGACTCTGTGGAGTTGAGATTTTGTGGGAAAGGATGATTGTGCATAAAGGAGGCTAAAGGAGAAAATTTAGCATCTTTGACATATTTCTTTCATCTGACTTAATCCCAACAAAAGTTTCTCTTTTCACCTTATTTGCCCAGCTGGGTATTTTTATAATCAGCCTGTGAAAAACTCAGTACAATGGGCTTAATGCCATATATTTTTTAAATTTGCTTGTGGTGGGAATCCATCTCATCTTTCCCATCAAATCACAAGTTAACAAAAAGATGATGCAAAGTCACACTCTTGGGTTCTCAACCATCAGGGCAAGTCTGGGGTTAATTGGAACCTTGGATTAAGAGTACTTTGAAAAATCATATTAAGTATTACACATACATTTTAAAAATAAGAAAACAAAATATACAATTTTAGAATATCAACTACAGGCATAAGCCCTTATGAAATTCTTCCTTATCAGAGGTGATTGTAGGAGATAGACTTTGGAATATGCATATTGGCGAGCCTTAAGCAGGGGGTGTAGCAGTAACTCTACTGCTGATTACATACTTGGAAAAATAGGAAAAGCTAAGAATTCTAGGTATTTAAAAGAGAGCAGGCAGAACTTAAAGTATTGAATAACACTGCGATCATAACAGAACTGTTCTGGGATTGAACAAATTTCTCATATATTGATGAGGTAAAGATTCACCAGGCACTTCCCGTAATCCTATTGCTTTTCTATTGCAGGTTCCCATGGGTCCCTTGGCTATATAAAATTAATCTCATGAGAATTTATTCCCTACAGTCGACTGTGACCAAAGCTGATCCCACCAGCAAGACCCTGGACATAGGAAATTTAGGAACGATAGAGGTCATTATTATGTAGCTCCCAACCAACGAGCCTTTGTCCCATTGATTGGGTGTTTAATATTCTCTGGCTGTGCCTAACTACTAAATAGCCTGTATGCATTGGAAGAAAGGTCAGATTGGTCAAACATTTAGATAAATCATCTGCCCTATACTTGTAGAGCATCTATGAGTCAGAGATTTATAAGCATCAACAGGCTGTACAATAAGGGGCACTCAGCACCTGGATATCTTGAGCAATCTTGTTTTCTGTAATTCACTTTTGTCAACTGTATCATGAGAGAATTGGGGCAGTTGGGCTCCAGGACCCCTTTCAAACTCTAGAACAAACAAGCAAATTAAACAAAGCACTATGTTTATACAAATTAGCTCTACAGGTTGGGAGGGAAGTACATCCTTGCTCTGAGCAAGCTGACCCGTCCAGGCGACCCCTTGACTGCTCTCACCAGGACAGTTCTAGCTCCAGCTTAACAGTCTACAAAGTGAAACACAAATCTCACTCAAAATGGCATTTTCAATGTGCTAGTTCATTATGTCCACTTAAGGAGCACAGTATATTTTTTTTTCTTCAAACAGATACTAAAAATCAGATGAAAAGAAATTGTTTTATAAGCAGCTGAGTTTATTGAGGGAAGAGTTAAAAAAACAAGATGAAAAGGAGAAGCTTTTTATTCATCTTAAATATTCTAATTATAGGGTGTCTATAAATACATGTCACATAACTACTAGAAGTGAGTATTTTTACTAAAAGGTAGGAAAAACTGTTCCACCTTCTAAAAGGTAGATAAAATTCATTGCAAAAAGCTAGTCTTCATTACACAGAAGAAAAATATTTGATCAAAGTTTGCATCCCGAGATACAGTACAATCAAGCTATATAGGTCATAACTTAATTTTATGCTGCATGTCCCAGATAAAGGCTGTACGAGAAAAGGTTAGCTCATCTGTTTTGTTTTCAGATTCTCTCAGTCAGGTCTTAGATTGCTCTTATTCCATCTGATATAACATCCTACCATGCACTCTACTGATGACATCACACAAACCTGCAGGAGATCAAGGGCACCCTGGCATGAGACAAATAAACAGCATTTTGTCAAACTTCCAAAGGTGATGTACCATAATACACTGAAAAAGCAAACAAACTTGAGTGACATTTGGAAACTTCAGCTGCTCATCAGTGGTGTGTGGAGGGCATAAAATATTTTGTGAAATGCGTGCTTTGCATTAGGATAAATATGAAAGCTTAGCTACTACATTCAAAGACCTCTTGAGATATATTTCTTGGAGCTGTGGACCAGAATAAAATTGAAAACAGATTAATTAACAATAATATTTTTGTTTCCATTGCAGTGAACCAGAGTAAGCCAGTTCTACATGAACAAATGTTATTTCCCATGGAAATTGTGTTGCAAGATCTTTGTTGGATGCTACTATTGGCCAATGACCAGATGTCTACCATCACAAAATGAGGAGAAGAAAACCACAATGAGGTATCAAACAGGGAAATCAGCCTATTACAGAAGTTAGAGTTTTCCTTTCCAAAGTTCTGTTCCAGTCTTAAAAAGTCCCTGAATTATTTGGGGTTGGCCAGGGTCTGACAATCAGATAACCTGTCCAAGGTGCTGTTCTTGGAAAAGTCATCCTCTTCATTTCTCATCACTCAACCTATTGAAAGATGTGATATCTTGAGGAATACAGATTGTTCAACCTTCAGAGGGCAGCGCTAAAAATGGGGTTCAGTTGGCACCCTGCCAGAACTTCATGACTTCTTTCCAACATTCATTTCTTTTCAGACCCTGCTGTGGTAGTAGTGGAGAATTTCCCATAAGCAGGACCAAAGGGTATGAATTAAAGAATAGTATTACCCTTTCTTACACCATTAATGTAAATACAATAAGAGAATGGAAAAAGTATAAACTGTTACAGATTCAAAACTGCATCCCCTCTGAATCTGTGCCCAAGCGCTTCAGATGTTGACACACACAGATTGTTGTTTCACTAATTTATTCCTTCTTCCTGTTATTCATTCACTGTCTCACATTTGGTGATTCGACCATCATTATTCACTCACTGTTTTTAAAAAGAAAAATGCAATGCTATGAGCTAAAGGGAAAAAACAGATTTGCTCATGTCATCAAAGATTGTGCTACTTTTCTTGAATGGTGCTTCCAAAGTGTATGGACCTAGTTAGCTTTATGATGAAACAGTTGAAACATAACGGAACAATATTCTGAATTTTGGAAGATAGTCATTATCAAATGACTTTCCATGAATTTCATGAGTCATTTTTGGCCCATAGTCAAGTAATACTTGATCTATACTGTTGCCATGATTTCCCTAATAGCAAAGTGAAATGAATAATGCACAGCAATGACCTGCTTTGTGGAAATATTTGGAGGCTTATGAAAAAGATCATTTTTGCTGTCTTGAAAAATATTTTAAATATTCTGACAAACTGTTATATATCACATTTATCAGATGAGAAAATAAAAACAACAAATATTCAAGCAAGTCCTTTATACTTCAGATATTTTTACTGAATAGTAAAGTGTGTGTGTAAGAATGACTATGTGTCCATTACATGAATTTCATGTGAAGAAACTACAATCCACAGTACTGAACCAACTATTAGATATTATAGCCTCCAATGCCCCCAAAATGGTCATTTTTACAATTAGTAAATACCAAACAAACTACAGATACAAGTAGTAGTTTAAAAGATAGACTTTCTTTTCACATTTAGATGGACTTTATATTTCTTCTTTACCTTGAAAAAACAATAATAATCCAGAATGCTTATGTCACCTTTAAATTGATACTCAAAATATATTAGCCTTTTCTAGTTTAAAGGAAAACATGATTATTTAACATCACAAATGTCATAAAATACAAAATTGAATGTGAATTAAAGATTCCAAGTCGGTCCTCTGAAGTCCACATACATTAAGTGATCAAAGTGGTAATTTGATAAGATCATAGGCCATTTATATTACCTTGAAAGTCCTGGATTCTTTTCTTGTGATTGATTAAATGCCTGGTGCCTACGTATATAGTGAAACTGTCTTCTGTAGAGACTATCTGAAAATAAGAAACCCTATGCTAGGAAAACAATTTGAACAAGGAATAAGATAAAGAAATGCTTGCTAGAGTTGTCACTAGTTTCCTCTAATCATAATATTTTAAGCTAAAACAGCACTTTTGAAAGTTCAAATTCTCTTAATCTATAAAAGTAATTTATGACTGCACAGTAGGCAAAACAAAGGTTACCAATCCAGGGCCCAAATTATTAAATAGAAAAGACCAAGGTGGGCATAATTATTTGTACATTTCTGACAGATGCCATTTTTCACATGCTAATGCTTCTCTGAATGATAGGACGGATCAGAAGTGGATTGTCACAGAAACATAGATGCACTTGTAAAAATTGCTTGGTGGGATGCAGGGATGAATTTTGATCCTTCATATACAGCTTTCCATATAGAAAACCCAATATGTGGTGCCAGTGTGGACAAAACTTTTTCTGCTTATTTTTATTTAAGATGATTTTTTTGTCATGTATCTGAAGCAAAAACAAGAAAATCATTCCAAAGAAGTTCTCCTATGATCAGCTTGTAGTTTGCAGGTTACTTCCACCCACTCTATGCCCTTCAGGCTCAGTGTCCATAAAAGGAAGAAGCTGGACTATATGCTACTTAAGGTTTCTTCAGGTCTAAAATTTTATATTTTTATTACAATGAAGTCTTGACGGATTGATGAATAGACAGATCTGTGAAAAAAGGAGTGTAATCAGATACTAAGTAGGTGGTGTGTATTTGGGATTTGTTATATGTTTAAAATTTTTCATGATAAAAATGTAACTGATTACTAATATTCTACAATTGTCTACTGCTACATAAAAATGGATACACACATCCACATCATTTAGCATTTACAATGACATTTGAAGTATACTGAATTTTTTTTCAGCTCCATCTTATAGAGGCAGCTGAGAAGGGAAAGGATTTATCTAAGATCATATAACTGGTTAGTGGGAGAATCTCTTTTAACAGCCCCTGATTGGTGCAATTAAAGTTTAAATTAAGCATTCACATATATATCCCCTTCATGAACTAGTTAGTCATTCCTATGTTGGGCATTTACCAAATGTATACAGCAGCATAATAATGAAACCATATAGTTTTAGAGCACTAGTTTCATAAATGTTGCCTCATTCAATTAATAAAACAAAAATTTAGGATAGATCAGCAGGAAATATGACCTGTATATCCCCCATGAGGCCTCTTGAGCCAGAAAAATACAGTTTGCTCAGGGTACCATAATCAATAAAGATAAAAGCAGATATGGCCCAGAACCCCAACTGTCTGTGTCACACTGGACATGTGAAGACTGTGAAAGAAAAGAAGTTATGGGTTTTACTTATAAGCAACTAAAAACTGAATTGGTGAGGTAAGTTTTGGGAAGTAATTAGAAAATACATAACAACCATTAGCAAATGTCATCTTGATTATATTCAAACATACCTATGGGACCTTATTTATTAAGAAATTCAAATTAAGAAAAAAAAAGACTGCTGTCACTTTCAAATGGCCAAGCCCAGAATTTCAGACATTGGTTTCAATTCTGAAAATTAAAAGAAAAAGTTTTAGGCTTCATCAGAAGTTCTCTAATTCTTCGTAATTTGATGGTATGGTAATAATCACTTTAGTCTTCTAAAAAATGAATCTTGAGATGGTTCCCTTATGAACTTCACTAATCCCCTTATCTATACTTAGGATGCTATAATAAAAAGTTCATATTGTTCCACTATGAAAGGGCTCATGGTCCACCATCATGACATCAGTATGGTCCACCTATTCCTGAATGGAATGTCCCTGTAACTGAATCTGTACCAGCGTAGTATGCATATTTAAAAGTTCACAGTGACTTTAAATAATGGAAGTTATAATAACAGAATCTAGACAAAATGAAGAATCTTTTTTCAAGTACAAGAACAAAATATTGGTTTTGGATGATACGGTTTTAATTTATTTTCCTGTTTCCATATGACCTCAAATTGTCAAAACAGAATTTCAATGAAATATATATTTTCCACATATACTTTCATGGAAAAGGGGAAAAATAGAAATAATAAAAGATGTTAAGTATGGCAAAATAAATCCATAAGGTTTATTTAAATTGGTTTATTAAGATATTATTCTTTTATTACTATTGTACACATTTTTTCTAAAAATGAGGGTGAGTTAGATTTTCTCTGGTGCCTGCATGCATTATTTGATTCTAACAACTATTTCCCTATGTGCCATTTGCCGAAATAGCAGAATGTGGGATTACATTTATACAAACAGCACAAAATCTATACAATAAAGCAAAGTCATAGATGCATAAGACATTGTATGTTATTATAGATCATTAAGACATCATATTTAATTTAAAAAATTTAAAGTGACAGAACAATAATTCCTTTAAAATTGAAGGACAATTTAGGTTCTGAGAAGAATGCCATTCCACACCTAAGACATGGCAATCCTGTGTGAAATCACTGGAGATTTTCCTTTCCTCCTAACCCTTTCCCAAGTCCATGGCAGAAGGTAGATTATCAACACCTTAAAATTCTTAGGTAAAGGCATTAGTTTCCTGATTCCCAGTCACTTTAATTGAATGTGTAGTGTGCATACAGAACTGTAATTCTGTCCAGAGGTTGCTTGTCAAGCTATGTTTTTATTGTAATTATCTGATTTGTTCAGCTTTAATCGTATTTACTTTTGCAGGTCAGCTGTCCTGCTCAGACATGGTTAGTTAAAGTAAGAAAAAATACGCAACACCCACGGGCAGAAAACCTAAAAGAAAGAAAAGGGAGGGAGGGCGTTCTTCCAATTTGGACAAAAAAAGAGTAAAATTGTCACCTACAAATTCCTGTAAACCTACATATTATTTCTTCCACTTTATTACATTTTATATTTATTTTTACCATTTGATACTAACTTGTAACTTTGAGAGGAGAAGGCTTATAGCTCTTCTATGAAGATCTAATTACCTTTATTCTCATTGGATATCAATAATGAATTACCTATAATTAACACTTAGGAATGAAAGCTGAAAAACAAACAGTACTTTTCCATTTCCTGGTTTCCACTTAGAAAACTCAAAGTCAACTTTCTATCACATGTCTATGTATTGCGAAAACCTTCTCAAATTCCTATCTCTGGCTCTTGGTTAAACTTTGGTAGGGAAGAGGAAATTTAACATTAAGATCCCACCACATGCCACAGATCTTCAGGAGTATTATTGTAATTAACATCAGTTACAAATACTTACATGGTGATGGATGTTAACTAAATTTACTGTGTTAATCATTTTGCAATATATGTACTTTGAATCTTTACACTCTATACCTTAAAACATATACAGTGCTATATGCTAGTTATATCTCAATAAAACTTAAACAAATAAGCCAACAAACAAAAATTACAAATATTTACTTAGTTTCAGGGAATCGTGAACTTGTGGCTTCATCTTAGTATCAATCTCAAAATAATATTATTAATGGTATAAAAGAAGGAAAAGAATATTCTGACAAAGGGAATTAGTATTACAAAGCAAATTTTAACTCATGTGTAAGAACCTGTAGCAGGATCTGATGGGAAGCATCTAAGACAACGGGACAATTTTTCTGCTGAGCAACAAGGAAATATCCTGCAGAACTGCAGCCAAAGGGGAAACACTAAATTTTAAGACAAAACTAGCTACAGTGATATTTCAGTTACCTATTGCTATACAACAAATAACCCCTACATTCAATGGGTAAAACACCAACAGTCATTTTATTATGTTTGGGGAGTTGATTAGACTCAAGGAGGTGCTTCTGGTTCTCTCATACATTTGCAGTCTGACTATGTGTGGGGCTAGCGCTATTTCGAGAACAGCTTTCTTATTCACATGCCTTGGACCTCAGCTGAGGTTGTCAGCGAGAATGCCTGCGTATGGTGTTCACGTAGGACCTGGACTTCCTAGCATGGTTTGTGGGTGTCAAAACCAAGCATCTCAAGAGAACCAGGCAGAAGCTATATTGTTTGTGACCTAGCCTCAGAAATAACACAGCATCAAAAAGTCTGACTTTTGCTACAGTCACATTCTTATTCTTATAGAGCAAGACACACAGGTCACCATTTCTCTATGGGAAAAGTATAAACATCACACTGTAAGAAGAGCATTGGTGTTGGGAGATCATGCTTCAGCCATCTTGGATAACACTCTGAAACTCCGAAGTCTGATCAGGATTGCAGTTTAAAATAACTTCCTATCAGGCTGAGTGTGCATTGACTGAGGACTACATGTGGCACGTACTTGTTTGTTTCACCTAACATCCTTTAGTCTGATATTAATAATTGCTGTGGTAACTTACCTTCTATTAGCATTTGCCTGTTATAACTTCTATTTTTTTATTTCAAATATTTAATATAGTTCTGTTTTAGGTGTGGTTCTTTTAAGAGCATAGAACTAGTTTTATTAAGTGCTTTTTTTTAAATCTAAGCTAATATTCACTCTTGTAACTAGTGACTCTAGCTCCATTTTATTTGTTGTAATTCTGATGTATTTGAGCTTACATTTACTTTTTATCTGCTTGATAAATTTTTTATTTATTTTTCTTTTCCTCACCTGGTTCAAAACCAGAGAATATTTCTATTGTTTTAATTATTAGTGTTAAATATTTGATGTACAGTTATAGGTAAACACTTTTAGATGAAATATAAAATTATTTTGCACTTTCATTCTTTTACAGTATATGATATGGAAATTAGCCTGCTTGAATACCCATTTAGCACATCCCAAGTTAGTAGTATTAATTAAAATGTTAATGAGTATTTAGCTCCAACATTCATATTAGAGAGATAATAGTTCTTTTAATATATTAAAATGTTGTCAGTTTTTGAGTTTCTTGTTTTTTTCAGAATTCCATGCCTATTTTTCAATTCTTATTAAAGAATATCCTATAGCAATTCTTACACCTGTAAAATCTTAGTTCTACTATATCTGAAAAATCTTTATTTTACACTCAAAGTTGCAGAATAACTTTCAGTATATATTTCTGGACTGGTATATATATTTTTCCCTTAGCGACTAAAGACACTGTTCCATTATTTTCTGGCATCTATTTTTGTTTGTGATATGTCTCTAGAAAGTGTCAATATTGTCTTTGAATACAATCTTTTTTTCTGTGTGATAACTTTTAATGTTTTTCCTCAATGTTTTATTATTTTAGAACCACATGTTTAGAGGTGGATTTATTTTTATTCAAACTATCTGATATTCAAAATGCTCTTACCATCTGAAGAGTTATGTCTTTCTTCAATGTTTGGAAAAATTCCACTTATTATCTCTATAAATATTGATATTCTGATATTTCCCATACTCTGTTCTTCTAAATATACTTCATGATAACACAAAGGTTAGTATCACAGGCTCTGGATTCTAATCATCACGTTCAATTCTGCCATTTTTCTGCTTGTGTGTGTTAGTTTTCTTACCTACCAGAATATTGTTTTTAGGTCATGTCCCCATTAAAACTCTTTTTGAGTCTACATATCTTATGTGATAAAACACAATTTCTGATCTAGCACTCAAGACCCTATATAGAATCAGGCCCAGCTGGAACTCCTAAGCCTCACTTTCCACTAACCTAATATTCAGGCCAAATTGACCTACTCACTGTCTTCTGAATTTATCACATAATTTTCCATTGCCACACATTTTTGAATGTTGTTCGCCCCTTACAGAAATATTCACCTTCACTTATAGGCATCCTTTCCATTCTCCACTGCCTGGCAGGATCTTCCCCTTTTGCATGAAGAAAATCCAAGAACAAGTAAGTTCTGCCTACTTGAAATTCTTTTAAGACTTATGTGTTGTTTTGGAATGAATATAATGTGTAGGGCTGAAGTTTACAGATTGTAGAACCAGATTGCTTGAATCTGAACCCCAGCTCTCCCACTGACAAGATCCATTACCTTAAAAAGTCACCAAATCTGTAAAATGGGATCAAGAAAGGTATCTGCCTCATAAGTTTATTGTGAGAGTTAACATAATGAAAGGTCTTTTGCAGCAGTGGTGAGCAGGCAGTAGGTACTATTTAGCATTGGCATGTTTTCTGATATTTTTAACTACATTGGAAATCTTTGTCACATTATGAAATCTTTGTCACATAGTTTGAACTATGTTGGAAATGTTTGTCACACCTGAGGATGACTTTTAAGGAGAGGGAGCTCAATGGGTTGCGAATCCTGGCCTCTCTGCTTTCCTTTACTCACTTTGTCCTGGGGAATGTGGACTGATGCCCCGCTTTTCCTCTCGGGGCTCAGACTGCCCCAAAGAACACATTGCTTTGCCATTCTTGTTTCTGCCCAAATGGGTGGGGAAAGACGGGGAGGTCAGCCCTGGTCACTGTTACCATAACTGGCTGGATAAATCCATCAGATACTGAATTTCATGTGTCTGGTCCATTTGGCTTTTACACTTATGTTTATCAGTAATAAGGTTTATTTTTTAAATATATGTGCCATGCTTTTTTTCTGTTTACTTCTCATGCATTCAAAACACCCAGGTGATAGGAGACCCCTTCCACAGACTCTACCACCTGAGTACCTTAATGACAGTAAATACTAAATAAGTATGTGCTCGAGCTAATGATAACTGTTAGGGTTGCATACCAGATGAGAAATACTAGATATACTAAAAATAAATTTAATTGAAAACTCTTTCCTTAAAAGATAAGTAATGCCTTCCTGAGTCTATTATCAGCAAATCAAATCTTAAAATGAAAAGAGAAAACTCCATGAGATATCAGGCAGCAATTCATAAGACTTCAGAGACAGCTGAATGGCAGCATCATTGATTTTTAAAACCCTCCGTCCTCTAGTAAAATATGATTATTTCATTTATGTTCTTCACACCAACTAAATCACATAAATCCAAAGTTGGTCTTTTTCTCTGAGAGGGAATAGCAATGGGATATTACATGAGATGCCAACTTGGACCAGCATTGACTGAAAAGACTGAAATAGATGTGAGCTAACACCGGCAACTGGCGCAGAGTAAAACTGAAATCTGCACCTGAGTCACTGGCAAACTATTTTTAATCAGGAGCTATTTGCCAAGCCAAGTCTACAACTTACTCCATTCACTTTCCTTGCGGCAGCGTGAAAGGAAGAGCGCCCGGATAATTTTGACATTTATGTTTCACTGAACCAAGTCTTCATGGACAAGACTGGCAAAACTCTAAGAATCTTGGGCTAGTGTCTCTTTTTCCTTTTTTTTTTTACTATTTCAGTTATAAGGAGTTTAATATAGTCAGTACTTCAATTTGT
This sequence comes from Manis javanica, assembly GCF_040802235.1. Classification (NCBI taxonomy): domain Eukaryota; kingdom Metazoa; phylum Chordata; class Mammalia; order Pholidota; family Manidae; genus Manis; species Manis javanica. The sequence continues at coordinate 5,107,544 of NC_133171.1, forward strand.
TCTTCAGTGACTGCAGAAGAAAATCACTTGCACACCTTCGGATGAAGTGCATCTGGGGCTCCCGAAGAGGCACTGGGGCAGGCAGACAGCTGTCACGCCCAGGGAGCAAGGAAAGGACAGATACCCTGACTTCTCCCGAAGTCCTGCTTTCCGACATTTTGGGAACACCTGTTAGCTGAATACGTAAGAAGCTAAATATCAAAGGATGCTAGAAAGGTTCTTCCCAAAGGCAAACACGAAAGCAGGAGGAAGACAGAAAATGCCTCAAGATCCAACAGAAAAATGACCCACAGAGTACTTTCACTGTCATTGTTATCTAGATGCCAGTTATGACTGTGTGAACTTAGGTTCCTGATATGCTGGGATACACAGTTTCCCAAACGAAGTTGTGTCTTGCCTCTGTGCCTTTACTCAAACTGTTTCCTTTCCTGATGTGCTCCTTTTTTCTCCATCCACTGGGAATAGCTACTCATCTTTTAAGTGTTACCACTTAGAAGCCTTTCCTGACCACCTATCCCTACTTCTGGTAGAATCACTGCCTTTCTGCCACTTTCTGGCACTGTTGTGCTTTCACTATGTCTGCCATAGCACTTCATCGTTATGGTGAACATGCCTATCTGCTTCTACTAAATAAAAAGCTCAAAAGAGCAAGAGTTTGATTTACTTGGTTTCAATGTCTACAGCACCTATCACGGTGTCTAGCCTGTAATCCTGTGTATCAGTGGTTAGTGAGGGACTAAATCATGAGATGGATAGTGGTTAGAGTCCTAGTAGATCTTGATAAATACCTGTTGGTAATCAGCCTTGCCAATCTAGTGTTTTCACCACCATTCAACCTCTCACCCCATGATATTGGGATAAGTTTTAAGGAAATTATTGAATAATCACAAAGATAGCAGAAAACCTTTCTTTCCTCCAAAAACCCTTTATTAAATGCCCAATTCACTATGAAAGACTATTTTAGGAGCTAATGAAGGCTTGTGCAATACATTGAATGAATATAGATTAAATGAATCTTTCAATTGATCTGAAACCAATTTATTTTTTGCATGGACTAGCATTAGTATATGTTTAAAAAATCTGTTTCCAGGTTAACACATTTAGCTTTATAATCGAATACACATTATTTTTTCTTAAAACTATTACTCAGTAAGCAGATTGCAAGTTGGTAAAAAGTTTATATATGTGTACTTTGACATAAAACTGAACCTACAAGCTGTATTGCTTTTTTTCCCCACTGATTGAATCAACTAAGCTACTTGTTGCTAAATTGTACTAAGATGGCATAATTGACATAGTATTTTCAAAGTCATGTTTTATTATGTTCCCAACATTGTAATTCTGGATTTCAAACTTGTTTGATAATGACTAGTGCATTTTTATGTTAAGACAACAACAGTCTGTAACTGATGGATAAGAAGATCCTGCAAGAACAATTGATTTGCAATGGTAGCTTAATGGGTTTATTTTGGAAGAAAAGGAGTTAAGCAAAAGCCTGGTTACTATCTATGTGCAAGAAAATCCTCATGGGCAGAGACCCTATGATGTTCTTAGCATAATCAATGCATGTTTGAATTCATCATCTTTCTCACACTCTTTAAATTCAGTGAGTAATTCAATGACACTTTCTTATAATAGTCTAGAGAATTTCGTTGGTTTCCACAATCTATCTGCTCCATCAAATGAGGAAAAGCTGTCACTCCCTCAGCCTTTTTTCTACTAGCAGCATAATCTACACTGTTTCCGATACTGTCTACCCCAAACACTCATGACCTAAATAAACTACAGAAGACATGTTTTTGCAAGTCTAATGTTTAAAATATTCACATCCTATTATGCTTATTAACATACTTAAAAGCCTACATGTAACAATATTGAAACTTGCATTATGTTGAACTATCTAAAGTGTGTTTAAATATCCATTAAACATTTAAATATCATTAAGCATGTATATCATGAACTGTGGTCTAAGGGAAATTTTCATTGGTGAGAATTTGCTAGTGAACTGATTATCATTTCAGAAACAAATTCCAAAACAATATTTAAATATTTTATGGCAATTTAAGTATACATGACAAATTCTAAATTTCTGAAACTGAATTTTTAGAAAAATAAGTAAAACCAATTATATCATTTATATATATGAATTAAAGTTTTGACATTTTACAAGAACCTCAACTTCTACATATTTTTCTACTATTCAAGGTAAATTTTAACTGATACATATATTCTGGTTTAACATGATGATATTTCCGAGTGACATTTTTATTTCTAAACTCCCATCCTCTCTATTAAATACTCAAGCCAGCATTATTTGCATCAAATATTGTACTTGCCCTGGAGATTTATTTGAAGGCCCTTGTTTATCAACTCTTTTGATTTGATCTTATGAATTTCAACTTAAAGTCAAGTGATTTGGCAATGAAGACATTTTGGGATAATTAATTCATTTAACTTTTGTTTAAACAGTAATAGTAAATATTTTAAAGTATTTAACAGTCACTACTTTTTAATTATTTTTTCCAAATGTGTAAAACAAGCAAACATACTTCACTAAATAACAACAGTAAAAAGTCATTGTACCAAACAGAGACAGTCAACAGCTGGTAGAAAATTGAATTGAACTTTGTCCAGAGACAATAGAAAAAGGAAATGAAAGGCTTCAAATTGCTTATAGCAGGCCAGAGTAAATTTGACTGTTTTTTTGGGGTCATTAAAACATCTTGAACAATTTTCCAAAGACTTTTGGTTCAAGAAGCCCAAAAAGAGGATTTTGCCAAGTACTACTTCCCTCTCATTGTATTTCATGAGAAATTTAGTCCATATGTGTCTGATTCACTTATATTTAAGCCATCAAATAGTTCTTGTGCAAGAGCTATTTGATTTCTAAGAAATCATGAGTCTTTTATAGAAGTCTGCTCATTTTCTTTGAAGTAAGTTTTGTAAAACTGAAAATGCTTGATGTTCTAAATTGAGCCTTTAATTTTTTGTACAATCATAGAATCTTAGATTTTATAAGAGATATTAAATGCAATCTATCCTAACATTCAAGCCAAAGCAGAATATCTCTTACTAATCTTTGGCAAATAAAATTTTGGTTGCTTCTTGATCCCATTCAGTGATAGGGAATGCATTATTGCAGAAAAAATACTATCCCATCAAGACTCATCCTCTCCTTTCTCCTGTTACAATCATCAACATTCATAATACAAGGCTAAAATATGTTGATATATGTGTGCATGATGACTTAGTCCTCTTTCTTGAGTGCTTCCTGGTACCTGATTGCTACCTTGCCTTTGTTTTTATAATTTGGGGATTTAGCTAATGAAGAGAAACTATCGAGTTTGACATACTAGTTTGTCTTAGAAAAGCTTCATTTAAATATTTTTTGGTTTAAATATGCAATGAACCTAGATATATATTTTGTGTAAATATATCCATTTCACCCATATCACAGCCCATAAGAAAATACTACTCTCCCAGTTTGTGAATGAGGAAAATAAATTTCAGTGTGTTAATTAGTGTTAATGAGGTCATATGACTTGTATTCAAATCCAGGTCTCACTGATTTCAAAGGCATGGCTCTTTTACACTGAACTGAACTCCAATTAAAATTGCCTCAAAAGGTGTGTAGTGTACAAGAAGAACATATAACAGAAACGTTGAGTTTTATATACCGACGTGTTTCACTGCTTCCTAATTGACTAATTATGCATTAGTCATATGAAAGTACTGTTTTTGTCAGTCAAAAATGTTCAATGTCTACAATTTTAATGACCCAGCTTAATATATAGGTAGAGTTGACTCCATGTTTGCATTGTTTTGTAGTAGAATATTTCTGGTACATAAATTTCTAGTACAAAAGCACATAAACTCAGATTAATAAGCTCACTTGCATAGGAGAGTTTTCTTAAAAAGAGAATAAATAACAGACATTTGCCCAAGTGTAAGTACTTAACTATGCAGATAATCAAAATTCAAGTGCAAATTATGTAGATGACACCAAACTGGAATCTTTTGTTCACTGAGTTCACTTTATTTATGAAGGACCAATTATGTGCTTGAGATATAAAGATAGATAAGTCACTGTCCCACTTTCAAAAAGCTTTCAGTTTTTTTGATAAAGATTATTCACGCTCATATTGTGGTTCAAACATTGACTTCCTAACTCTCTGGCTCTACTTTTCCTTTTTCTCTTTTAACTCTCTTAATTCTCCTCATTCTTGGGCAACCCAATAAATATTCTAGTTGAAAATGTAACCTCTCTTCAATCCTTTAAAAAAATATCTATTTATGATATTTTTGTTTTGTTTTCATAATCTCTCTGGCAGAAAGCATCTCTGTTACAAGTCAACTCTAAATTCCAGTTTTGGAGTTAAGTATGTACTATTGCTCAAATGATATAATTAATTAGTAGAACTTTATGGTGTCCTTACACGAATAATATTTTTCTTTTTGCCTAAGTACCAGACTATTTAAAAAATTAGAAACAAGATATTATACTACTAGCTATAATTTTTAAATATTGATATTTAAAGGTCAGTTAATCATAACCTTCACTCAACATTTATTGGGTGCCAATCTTATTAAGAACACAGGGAAGCTGAAATAGAAATTTTGAGGCAATCACACATTCAGGAGACATTTCCAGGGAGAAGAATTGGGTAGCTTGAAAGTATGGGCAATAACAGAAAGTATGCCTAAGCAATATACTTACAACAGTAGATTTAACTGATTATTAAAATGATCATTGTGATGAAAACCATGAATGGTCATAGTTAAAGGAAGAATGGGCTACCGCTGGGCAAAATGCCCAAGTAGAACATTTTTGTACAGTAGATAAAAATTATAGTGTGGGAGGAGATGTATTTTCTAGGCAAGGAATATGGATTGAGATATTATAAGAGACTGTAAACAAACATGTCAAGAGGAATTATGGAATAAAAAACTACAGCAGGCTTTAGAGATTACCTCATCTAGACATTTTATGATCTTAAGGGAATTAAATGAAAGCTCCAGGGTTGCCCAAATAGTTTCCTGTATCGCTGGGATTGTATTCCATGAACTAGAGGCTTAAATGCAATGCTTTTTCCATTTGTGTGATTTATGTTGGCTTGTTTAGGGTATGTTGGAAGGAATAGAAGCTGAGAGCAAAATGGGGGCTTTGAAGATTACTACAGCGGTATTCACTAGTAAATTTCAAGCCATGGTACTATCTATATGATACATTAAGTAAATAGGCAAAATTCTTGAAATAGAAATCTGTCCATGAATGTGAAATCAGTACATCATCCATTCATTAAAAAACATCTATTTCAAAGAAATAGCCAACTAAAATTTCACAACTAAATCCATAGTGTCATAATTGATGAGTTTAACCGGAAATCAAAATGTTTGATTGAGGATGAGACAACTTCAGGTTCCAGGCAAGAAAAAACCTGAAGCTGGGTGGAGTAAATGAAATGTTTGGCAACGGTTATGTTATTGATCTTGAGTTCTAAATATGGATTGTGTATATGAGTGTATATAATATAATCCTAAACGAAATCAAAGGCAGTCTTATTTATGAAACTGTAATTAGTGTAATTAACTTTTAGTTCATATTGGTGTGCCAAAGCTCATTGCAAAAACATAGAGATGGATCAGTCATCATTTGAAAGCTTTGGAAAAGATACCATAAGGATTGTCGCACCTGGTTTGAGACTTGGGGGCAGGGAGTTCAAAGCTGGGCAAGTTCTCACAGGATCTTAGAGCTGATATGTTTTTTAACTCTTCTGTGGATAAAGAAACATAGGGGTTAAAAAAATATTACCTTGACAAGAAAGTCAAGTAGAGAATTAGTTTATGGATGAACTATTATCTTCTAGAGTAGGTTCTTCCTTTAATACCTTTCTTTTCTTATATATTCTCATTTTAAAATATTTACTTTTAATAATATTAAAGATGTCATAAATTTCTCCATAGACATAGCGTAAGACTTATTAAATACAATTTATAAATTGTGGAGGAAATTAAAGTATAAAGATTGCTGCAGTCTATATTTCTTTATATCTGTTATTTATAAAGCCTCGAATAGAAAATCTCTCAGGAACTGAGAATGAAAAACAAAAGGAAATAAGAGGAGAAAGAGGAGGAGCAGTTAAAGAAGAACTTACTTTGCTTAAAAAAATTCGTATTTTATTCTGTCAACAATTATATTATTAGAAACACTCAGACAAAATGGGAGAGAAATCCAACTTCTGGAATATAATTGAAACCTTTTGTTTTACAGAGAAGTGGTTGAGGCCCAAACCCTTTACAAGTCATCGCTAGATCTAAGCCAGAACCCAGACTCCAGAACCCAGATTCTAGGGCTCTTCCTGTAAAAATGCTAATGGTGAGTTTCAATAACAACAATAATTTTATCTCCTTTCATGGAGACAATGCAGATAGTTACAACTAGAATATAATCAATGCTTTCAGATGACTGTAAAGACCAGAGGGTCCTTTCAAGCTGGTCTATTTGTATACATCCTGATTATTGTTAAGTAGCAGAGATTTTGCCAAGATTTGCAATTCTACTAAGCATCTTTACATACGTTACTGCCGTAGATCCTTTCAAAAGCCCCATGAAACAGTCAAATAAGAGTGATTATAAGGAAGATGTAGTTTTTCTCCTAAGGTTACAATGTGGGTAAGTAACAAAGTTAGAACTTGACCCAAGCCCCTTGGAACCTACTGCCCAGCTTTTTCAGGGTTCTAGCCATATTAATGCAAGAGAAGTGCCCAGAGAGAGAGAGAGAGAGAGCGCATTAAAACTCTTAAAGTTGCTTATTATCAATATCTATATAATTTTATAACTGCAGTGCTAAGAATAAAGAAGACCATATTCCCAGTTTTACTAGGCAAACACAAATGCTCGAGTCATATCTTTTTAATTGAGATATGCAAGATTAAACATAAATACACTGACACCGAAGTAACTCAAGTATGAATACAAAGTCTAATTCGTACTACTGATGTGAGAAGTCACAGATCCTTACCTATGCAGGAGGAATATTAATGGCATCAGGCTGCCTTTTGTATGAACAGTGAGGCTTGAATCTGAGGGTGGTTTGTGCAGGTTAGACAGCTACAGCGCGGAGAAGCTTCAACTGGGCCCAAGTCTTCGAACTCCAGGATTGCAGAGACTTCCCCTGCAAACATTTCCCAACATAATAAAAAAGTATTAATACTACCTAGTTTTTTTCTTTTAGGATTGATTACATATACTTATATAACACATTTAAATGGAACTGGCATATTTAATAGTTTTTTCAATTATCATGAGACAATCTTTTAAAATGTTGTTCCAAACTCAAGAAATATAGGAAGTCACATCAGAGGTACCTTAAGCAAGACAGTAAGAATACTTGAGTTCTGACTGAACACAAGTTACCCAATTTAAATACATATATATATATATATATATATATATATATATATATATATATATATATATATGTATGATAATGGGCACTGCACTATTTTTTTATTGCAAAAGTATTTATTGAGCACATAAATCCTATATCATACAGATGTTTTTCCCCAGTTTTATTGATATATAATTAACATACAATGTTGTATAAGTTTAAGGTACACAGCATAGTATTGACTTACATATTAAAAATGTCCCTGACTTAAAGATGGCTCCCCTCATGATTTTCTGACTTTACAATGGTGCAGAAGTTGTGGGCATTTAGTAGAAACCATTTTGATCTTTTCTCAAGCTAGTCATATAATGTGTAAAACTCTCTTGTGATGCTGGGCAGCAGCTATGAGCTACAGCCCCCAGT